>NW_028230437.1:605000-905000 GCF_043228905.1 Azolla caroliniana
TTTTGTGACATTCATATTGTGGAAATCCTATGCTGACTACAAGTTCCTGGATATGTCATATTGCAGGACAAGAGCTTATCCAGTGGTAATTTTTTCCTTGATCTGCTATCAGCGGTTGAACCGAATGTAGTGAATTGGGATTTGGTTACGAAGGGAGAAACAGGTATAATTTTCTTAACACTCAGTCAAAGTTGGTAAATGTTATTTACTTACATTGGTTGATATGCACAGATGAAGAAAAAAGACAAAATGCGAACTATATAATCAGCGTAGCCAGGAAACTTGGATGCTCTATCTTTCTTCTATGGGACGACATTGTTCAAGTATGAAATGTTTTGATATGAATGGAGTTTTGTAAGAGTCCAGTTATAGGTCTACTTAATAGATGCTCTTCAAAGTATAATACGAATTGGATTTTATTGGATTAATTTTAAAGTTTGAGTTAGTTATTTTTAATTCTAGAATTTATGGTATATGGGATTACTAGTTCATGCTGTTAGAACTTAGTATTTTGCAGTGTTAGAACCTAAGGATACAAGAATTAGCATTTGACAATGCTAGACCCCAATGTTAGGATCTGGGGATTGGTACTTCGTAAAATGTGATAAGTCAAGGATTGCAGTTTGTGTGCAAGCCTCTGCCTGAATTTATTTGATTCTCAGTTGTTTATTCTGTCAAACAGGTTAATCCTAAGATGATTTTAACTCTTATGGCAAGTATAATGCTTTGGAGCATATCAAAGAGATGGAACAAGGCCGCAGCCGCAGCAGTTCTCATGTCCTCTGAGAACAATAATGAGTCAACTAGCTAGCTAGTATCATAATACAGATCCGTTTGTTTCTTTTTTTGTCTTCTTATATGCATTTGATTCTTTATTTTTCCTGTTAGGATACCTCAGGAGCAAATTTGAAAATTTTGGCAACCTCTCCAAACTGTATATACAGCATTGTATGTTGAAAATAGCATGTATAGAGGTTGAGCCTTTGTAACACTAGTTGAGTTTCAAACTGTGGCTTAGAATTTATAAATTTAGTATCTATTGATACTATAGGCGAGATTTAGTAAAAGAAATAAAAAAAGGAGACTTGTGTTCTGAAGTCAACAATTTTGTTCAAACAATTTTACAGAGATAAAAGGCAGTTTAATTGGAAGAGCCTCTAAGAGATTTAAGAAGTCTTCCTTTGGTCACAGATAGTGATTACATTCATCTGTTGTATTAAGATACATTGTGTCCACCTTAATTTGTTTAGTTGTCTATTAACTATGCATGTGACGATTCATCAGTCAATTTAAGATAAAGTACTGAAGGTTTTTCCAATATTACATGTTTTAAAATTCTGAAAAGTATAGTGAATGTCTCGTCTGAAAAGTATGTCAGTTACACAATGTTTTGTGATTACCCTGTTTATGACAAAAGAGAACATGGAACGATAAAGTCATATTGGACTTGTTAAAATTATCCTGTTGAAATTACTCTATCATGAAGTGATTAAAGAGGGGCTTACTTTGAACTTTTGCCATAGGGTTCGAATTGTTGCATGTGATGATTTCATCTTCTCAATTGTTTGGAATTTCGATTGGGTAACTAGGGAGGTAGAGAACACCATTTCTATCATGAGTTAAGGGTGTGTAGTCGATAGTTCTTGTATATGTGGTGAATTTCACATCACCATGATATGAAGAGCTAACCTATGCTAAAATGGTCGAAAGTTTCCCATTGCCTTTTAAAAGTGTGTTGTGGCACGTAGCATATTAACATAATTGTAATGATCATATAATATATTATTGCCAAAGTGAAAGGGTTGCCTTTGCCTCCACATTATTTGTAGTGCTGCAAGCTAATCATATAAATAATAATGATGAGCATGATGAGAAGGCAACATATGGTTAATGTAAAACTATTGTAAGAAAATAAAGATATGGTTAATTTAATCCACATTGTTGCCAAAAATAAAGATGTATTAGCATCTACTAAATGCCAAATTTTTGTGACGAGGTTTAACACTTGCGAAACTATTGATATTAATGCTCATTAGTCACCAGATGCGTTATTGCTCATGGAAGTTTGTGATGTCCTCTTGTCATTGCATTATGCTTCAATGGCTACAAAGACGGCTTATAAGTGGCTTAGTAGCCTTCTCCATCTATCAATCAAATTGTAGTGAACTCCTTCAAGAGCACATATTTCTCTTTGACATCTTGAACTGCCTATTATTTATGTTGAATATCTTACAAAATTGCAAATGAGAAACTTAATACACAAGCAAGAAAACAAGAGATCCCTAAAATGATAAAAAACAAACCTTTGGTCAAAATGGTCATGGCTTACATCCACCACATATTGATCCATTTCTTGGAATGATCTTTGTATTCCATGATCTTGTGTGGAATGCCATAGCCTTGTTTGAAGAGGCAGTAGTACCTCCTTATTTCAGAAAAGATCAGTGGCAAACATAGTTATGATAAATACCCTTTATCAAATAATAATAAACAATTGAATAGGATGGATGATTCCAACTCTTTAGAGGCCAACAATAAGAATATTGTGATACAATAAAAAGCACACAAGAATTAGGATAGCGCAATGAAAAGATAGCAACACTTTTTAATCAACTGTTCAATATTTGTACAATAAATGGTAGTGAAGGCAGACACAACTTGTTATCAGATTCAAATCTAATACTCAACAATATCAGAATAGATTTGATTATTGCTGAATGCCAAAATTACATATAATAATACATTAGCAAGAAGGCAAAATACGAAAAACATATAGCAAAGATTTACTAAGACTAAAGGTATCAATGTGACAATACCAACTACAGTTGAAAAATCGCCATGCAAAAAGTAGATCATATGTAGCAATGGGCCCGGTTCAGTTTTGGTTCAGTTCAGTTTCTTTGCCTTGAAACCAAACCAAACCATTTATATAAAACAAAAAGCAAACCAAATCGTTTATGAACTTTCAAGCCATTAAACCAAACCATTTATGAACAATTTAAGAAAAGGTATTACGTTATAGGGCTAATTTTTAACCATACGATTCGTATGGTTAAAAAATAGCCCTATAACGTAATACCTAGGACATCTACAGCAGTAAATGGATAAACACGTAACCCTGTATAACAGACTTAAAAACTGCTCCATAAACCAATCAATACATAGAGATACAAACCATCAAGTTGTCATTTCATACATTTGCATACAAACCTCAAAAAAGCCGATTCTTATTTGTCTCCTCATTAATGAATTATAGGTCTGCAGCAATCAAATTTTTCTAAGCATAAATTAGTATCTAAAACTCAAAATCGTCATTTTCCTCCTCTAAAGAAAACTTTCCAGAATGGACCAACTCTTGTAGTCTGGTCGCAGTAGCATCGGAGAGTCCAAGAAGGTACTGCATACGAGAAAGCCTCTCTGGGGTTGGATTGCTTTTATAAAATAAGCAAAAAAGGTCAAACACTTCATCTTCAATAGACCAAGATAAGGGTTCTGAAGGACAAGCCTTATCGCAAGCTATAAGATCATTGAGAGATCCAACCTGCCAAATTACATTTAAGAATCAATGGGTTTGAGAATAATCAATTATTTTAAAGCCTTACATCCAGACTAATAGAAGCATCTGGAAAATTACAGAAAATGCTTTATAAGTTTCATATAAATATGCTATGTCAATATGCGTTATGAAAACATGCTGAAATCCTGATAATGCTTACCACTCCATCCTTGTTTTTCTGTCTTAGAAGCGAAACCGCTTGCACCAATGTATTGCCAAGTCTCTGCTTAGCAATGTCTTGGACTAAAGATTTCACTTTATCCAAATCTAACCCAAGATCAGAAGGATATTTCTCATATACATCCTCATCATTGAAATCACCAGCCCCAGATGAGAAAATTCCATCAAGAATCTTCTTAAATAACTGCTGTCGGACATCAGTCGATATCATGGTCTCGACATCGACTCCTGCTTCTCGAAGCTCTCTTACTTCTTTGATGTCCAATCTCCCAGCATTAACTGCAGTCTCTATAGCACCACGCATTTTTGTGTTCACGATATTGCTAATAACCTTTTGAGCAGCGTCAGATGGTAATCCAAGTTGTTTCTGCAGCTCATTAAGTTGTTGTACCCTGCCCTTAGAAAGCTGACCATCTGCTAAGATTATCTCTGCTTGTTGACGGAAAGCTTGCTCTGCAAAACCTTTGTGTACATCAGCTACCTCTTTAGAAGTTAGACCCAATAGACTACCCAGTTGTCCTAGCCTTAAAAATTCATTCGTGTCTTTCTTCACAACAATCTGAGTACCCATAGGCATTCCACTGCTCTCTCCAGATATGCAAAAGAGTAAATATAGACGATATAGATCCATTCGTTCACGAAGCTCCAGATCATCTTTGAGAGTGATCTCAGTCTGCACTTTCTTCCCTGAAGTGTCAAGGTCACTTTTTGGCCTAGTTTTCCTCAGAGTTTGAAGCTCTTGCCACTCATCATCGTCAGCTTTTTCTTCCCCTTTTTCTGGTTCAGCCACTGTTGGAACCTCAACTTTTTCTTCAGTGATTTCACCAAATGCAGCCCGGATATCTGTCAACAACTCAGTGACTACTAGTGTATTAAATGCTACTAACTTTCTCAGCTCCTTGGCAGTCTCCATACGACTTCCAGCACCTCTAGCCCTCTTGACATAAGTTACGAACACTGCGCGTACCTGCAAAAATAGAAAGAGAAATTTATCATACCAAATGCAATATACAAACCAAGCAATTCAAGGTAAAAACAAGAGAAAAATATAATAGCTATACAATGCCATTTCTTGATGACATACAGAGCATGAAATTCATGAAAGAAACTTACAACTTTCCCTGCAATGGCTAAAGCTGCTTCTTTAGTCAATCTCAAGCCTTTAACACTCTTTTGCACAGCCGCCTTCATATCTGCATCGTATCCATCAACGCCAGCAGCAATAGCATTGTCAATCGACTGCAGGTTGATAAGGGCAAGTGGAGAGCATTAGCTGCAATTGAAGACTCAAATTTTCAGGTAACTACTATACTAAGAAAAAGACACACCTTCTCAAAGATCCTGCCACAGAGAGTTGCATGAGCGGCATCAACTGTCTCTTTAGAAAGACATAGTAATATATGTAATCGTCTCAGTGCCTTTACATCATCTTCACTAAGATCACCATCAGAGAGACATTGCTGAAGCTTCTGTCGATAGATATCTACCAATGCCAATAAGAAACAAAACTGATCACTCACTAATGTGAAAATTTTAATAGTCAAAATTCACCTCAACATTAAAATCAAGACCGACCTTCATGGACCTCCTTAGCCTTTTCAGGGTCAAAATGGATACTATCACAAAGGTTTTGCAGATAAGCAGCTTTGCTGGAAGCCTGGTCTAATTCTCCACCCGCAACTGCCGCCTGAGCAAGTCTTTTCCTATAAACCTTGATAGTAACATCTAGCGTAATGTCTTCAGCCTCACGATTGCCCAAAGCAAACAAATTTTTGAGTTTTGCAAGAGACGCAATCTAGGCAAGATATGAGCAAAAGGGATATTACATAATAGTAATAGTAAACATGAACCATACTTATGAAAAGGATTAGATTTGCCACATTATTATTGCAGCATCAATCACCTCATCTTCCTCAAGCTGGCCACTTGACAAAGCTTCAGTTAGATATGCACGATACAGTTGTTTGAGCTCATCCATCTTTCTCTCATCATCAAATATCCCACCTGCTTGCACATATCCAACATTGTTCATTACCTACCATTGTTTTCTCATGTTTTGCTAAAAACAAAGATTGCAGAGCCTAATAGAACATGAGATTTTCTGATTATTATCAGCTACCTATGATAGATACAGATCCAATTCCGGGAGGAAGACTCGATGGATCTACCTTCGTGGAGACAGCAGCAAGAGAATCCGTGTATGCTAGTACATTTTCTAACACTTCAACAACTTTCCTAGAATCCCTGTAAACAAATGCAAATAAAAAGAAAACTAGTTCACTTTTCTTTAGAGTACGACAAACATTTTACCAACTCTAACATCTTCTCACTTAGCTGTTGTACAAGCATTGTAATCAGAAATCAGAAATGCAAGTCATAAATTATGAAACTCACTTCGCCCTTGTACGAGCCTTAAGTGTCTCAACCGCAGATAAAAGGCGTTCTTCAAGTTGTTCCCGCAAATACGTTCTAAACAAATCAGATGCAACCTGGTTTTGCATAAAATTTGAATCCCTTAACTCAGAAGATTGAAGCAAGTCTTCAAATATTATAATGAGTCAAGCATGACGTATAGAATAAAATTCAAAAATACAATAGTAAAGTAAAGTAAGAACTATTGGCAATTCCTACAAGCTCATGTCTCCAGCATGAAGAAGCTAAAGATGCACAAGAGACCCGTATCCTTAATTTGGAATGATCAAAACCTGGTTCATGCTCATAAAAAGCAGCAAAACGACGCCACCTTTCGCACATCCTTTGGGGGTTTATCCTTTCTGATAAAACCCCAACGAAATTGCATATAACAGACAAATCCCCCAAGAAATTGTTCCAGATTTTCCATAGGTTTTACACATAAATTTCATGCACCTTGATTCTCAACATGTCAAATGGCATTGGTCATGCTAATTCAACACCGTAATCATTGGTAAGTTAAATGCAGGTAAGGACAATCTCTGCTTCTCCATCCCATTGTCTTATTCCCTGCCATGTACGCTTTTCCTAATAACCTGTTGCAAGTCATCCATGTCGATTCACAGATATTCCTAAGCCAAATCCTCTGCTTTATAATCTATCCAGTAGAGTAATGAATTAAGCTTCCTACATATTCATGCTATTTTCAGAACTTTGTCTATTATCCCTCAATCTCAGCCACTTATGCTCCAATTCTTCAATACTTCATTCTGCTATGACTTACTGAATTATTATAAGAGCATAATACAACAGTGGCTTTGGAGTCATGCATTTGGATTATCAGATTTCAGGTTTTTCAGCATCCATTGTATCTAGAAGTCAAAATTGGATGCATTGCATGATTCAGAAATAGTAGAAGTAAGAGAAGCATTGAATGATTCAGAAATAATATACACAAGTATGCAAACTACAAAAGACATTTATATAGCACAATATGCACATATATAACTAGGACATAACATATACTCCATAAAACAATGCTTTGAGCATATTTTGTACATCATTTCATTGCATATTTAAGTGAATATTAATGGCATGGTCAAATGTTTTAATAGCATTAAATGCTTTGTTGGACAATGTTCATCTTATAATGTGCCTATATATATAAATTACCTCATCCGACAATGCCAACTTCAATTGTGCCTTCCTCAAGCTTATGAATTCCTCTACATCAATTTCTGCTTAGAGCGTCAATCAAAATCAATCAAACCAACCAATGCAGAAAGCAAGGGATAAGATGGCAACCAATCATGATTACCAGAACCGAGAGTCGATAGCTGGGTTCTGAACAGCCTTTGGGCATTGTCCCGGCATGCTATTTCCACCTTATAAAACCCACATCTTTCAGTGCTAAAATAGATATATCATAATGCAAGATAATGAAGGACAAAATCTTACACCTAGGTTACATAAACCTAGACAAAGTCAACTTCTCAGAATCCTTCCTTACTTGTGAATCTGTTAACCGAAATACACGTTTCCATGGTAAATAGAACTTTGATGCCTCACCGAAAACGAGATTGGAAACATAGACCAATTTCTGGAAAGCCTGCATGAAGAACACCAAATACGATAATTGACAATGATTAGAGAGGTTATGAAGGCATGATAAGAGAATCCCAGGCCACTCTTTTCATTCAACAGAAGCCCCTTACCCGGCGCTCTTGAACGGCGGTATCTTTATCCCCAGTCTCCAAGCGCTGTCTAAATATCCTCCTCCCGATCTACCATCAGCAGTACTAGAAGTGAGTGTGATTACAGATAACATAATTCTGCATTAAATTCAGTAACTTATTACTTCGATGTGTACAGCTGCTGCATCAGGATCCTCAATCCCCAAGGCATTTTTGAACTTAACAATTCTATCCACTTCATCTCCTTTCAGATCATCATTACCTGAAGGTATAACATCAGTCACATACCTGCAGTGAACATATAATGACTTAGTGTTCAAAGTTTGTATGCAGACAATTATAATGTGTTTCTATGGAGCCTAGCCAAACATGTTTTCCATATATCTTGGATAATGGAAGCTTCATGAGCATGAGCATAAGCTACATGTTTGAAGCTGCAAAAAAAGAAGTAAGAAAAAACAATTGTAAAAGAGACACTTGACAGAATTTTTCTCAAGGCCTACATTTTGCATGCGTCGTGAATCATGTCACATAACTTTGGTGTGGTCAACTTACTTAACAAGGCAATACAATTTGGAAACATCAAAAACCCTATTTAGTGAGATTCGTATCTATCACTAGTTTTCTATTTATTGTTTTTGTTTTGGATGATGGCTTATTCAAAAAAAAATATCAACTATGATAAATCACGGTATGGAACTCTCTCATATGATTCATCATTATATACATCTTATTTTAGTATAATATTATACCCAGGCTTAACAAAAGAAAATTAGATAATGAACATGCTATGCTCCTATCCTTTCATATCTGCCCACAGTTGTCCACATCGAATAGCTATATCATGAAATAAATAGAACAAGACCAACAGTTGATTGCAAGAGTTAGTGAGAACTGTGCAAATTTGAAAAGAAAGGACTGAAGTTTTGAAAACATATGTATTTGAATATATCTCTTCATTACTGCAATCCTGCATTATGAATGTTTCGGCCACACCACATACCTATCATATAGATCTTTCAACTCCGCATTAAGCAGCTCATCGTGTTTGCTCACGCCAAACCTGTAAGAGGAGAAAATTCAACTGAGTATACATCGAATGCTTATAGCTGAAACACATTGGATTTTCAGAGTAAATGGCGGTGCTCTTCAATTGGATTTTCTAAGGTGAATTTCTATCTCCATTCTTGTGTAATCAAATCACCCAGTATAAGGTGCCTTTCTACCTAAAATAAAAGATAACAAAAAATGGATACGCAATTTTAAGCTTGTGTACCCAATTCGTTATTTACATGATTTACTATTAATGCTAAGCTAGTATAGAATCCATTTCTCTGTGTTAGTGCCATTCTAATATGCATGGTAATTCTGCAGTGATGGAAGATACTTCGCAGAACTTTGATGGAATCAGTATTGGAAGCACTAATAATGTATATGCAAAGGTTTAGTGAAAACCCATTCCATATAGGATGAATTCATGTTTTCTGAAATGACCCAAGTGCAGGCCAAGAGGATGAATCAATTAAAAGTTTTACGAGCATTTGTTAAACCAAACAGCATCACAAGACATTAGAATGATATCTTGAAATCCTACATTTAACAATCATGTTCATTCTCCATTTGATGAAATTCATATATTTTATCCAGATACTTAATACAAAATCATGTTTTATCCACATACTCAATGTGAAAATTAGCAATCATACACATTACACATTGAATAAAGTCCATAACTTACACAGAGATTTGATTTTAGCCATTCCAATCTAGTTGAATCACGTTATATTGCAATGTATTCTGCAAGTCGGTGGAATGCATACACTTAAATGTTGAGATGCATTCTATAGAGGATAGACTTCATGTTTTCCATATGCTGGAGTTCAATGAAAAATCAATGATGCCGTTTTATATCCAAAGAGTCAATGTGCAGAAGGAATCTCTGTCATTCAACTATTATACACTGGAAAAGATGCATGATTTTTATATGTATATGTTCAATGTAGAACCATATGAATCTTTCTATTTAACTCCAGAAATGCCAAAGACTCAATATTGCATGAAGACTCTTTTTACATCAAATGAATAAGAATATATAAATACCTTTTAACAATGGCATCAACCTCTTCGCGCTGAAGAGAGGTTGGATCATCCAGCTTTGCAACAGCATTATGAAGCTTCACAGCAGCAATGGCCGGAGCAGAAGAATTGACAAGGTAAGCAGTCGCAATGCCAGCAGCACCAAGGGCTACAGAGCCACCGATCGCAGCAATTCTTGTTTTACCTTTCGTATAACTGGTTCCAAGAGCATATCCTGCAGCAAGAGCTCCTGCAACAATGGCTACACAGGTGGCATATCGAGCAGTTGCAGGTAATCCTTGCAGAACTTGATGAACCCCTGAGAGCTCCCTCTCTCCACCAAACGCGTTTCGCAAGCCACTTCGAACCGAAACGTCCGCACTTCTGCTTCTGCTCGGAACATCTTCCGAACCGTTTCCGATGCTCAGGGATGCGCCATCGCCATCTGATGATACCGCGCAGCAACGATAGCGAAGTGAAGGAGAGAGATCACTTCTTCTGCTGCTGCTGCTACCGTTTCTTGCTGTTGAATGGGAGGGGAGACGAGTATAGATCGGGGTGAGAGGGAGAAGGCCTGCAGACGAAGGAAGCGATGGCGAGGCTGGCTTGAGAGAAGGACAAGGAAGCATGGTGAGGAAGGGAGACGAGGGGAGGGGGGGGAGAATTAGGGTTTCTCAGGAATAAACCTCTGCTTCCAAGGTGGGGGGGGGGGGGGGGGGGGGCCTTATCCTATCCGATCATCATTCTTTTATTTCTTTTTTATTTCTTATTTAGTTATTTACATATAGGTCTTCAAGATTCTGTACACAAGACAGGCATTTTGGTTCCTTTCTTTTTCTTTGGGATACCTCTTCTTGATTTTGAAGAGTCGGCACCAACACATCTCTCATCGCAACCTTGGATTCTTCATCATTTCGGCCATCGGTAAAGTCTTCTTCTTCTTCATCTGATCCTCCTCGTCATCTTTCATTTCGATCGATCCTTTCCCTCTCCCATTTATACCCTTCTTGATTGATCCTTTTCCTTGGCGTGAGATTGTCACATAAAGCCTTGCACCCTTTTTGTGGAATGCATTGATGGTTGCAATATATGTTCAACGTGAGTTTAGGAAGTGTTGGTAACAATGCAATGCACTTACAAGGAGGTTACATGTGTGGATTTATTTATATTTGGTGCTTGTATATACAATGATGTCATACACACATTATTTGCTTAATTGGCTTGCCATGGAAGTTGTGGTTTTCACATCATCCATGATTTGGCAGACACTCAAATTGTGGGTGGGATGAAAGTGCAACAAACAACAGCATGCACAAAAAAACTTTGAGAAACGTGACCCACTAGCATTCTTGCTACAACCATGCATGTCAACAAGATACGGTTTTATTCGACTTTCTCCACGTCCTTGCATGAAGAAGATATGAAATGTTGGTTGCATTCCTCTATGGTGTGGATTTCACTTATGGAGGAGTGGATGCCAAAAAGTCTCCTAAAATCCTTGCAAAATATCAGCCATGTACCTTGACGGAATTTTTAATATAATTGTTCGTAGTAATCACAATAGTAATTAAAAGTGTTGATAAACATGGATTCTCAAAGTTGGGAACACAATCGTTAAGAGATGGAAAGTAATAACAATGGCATAATCACATTATATGACACTTGCTCAAAAGTATAATAAAACTATCATAACAGAAATGGCAAAAATGTAGAGAAGACAACGTCAAACATATGGAAGATAACAGTAAAGTGATGGAATGTATGAAGAAGATAAAGATGCATGCTTTCCATATCAATATAAGTATCAAAATAGAGAGAAGAAATAAATGCAATGAAACATTTCACACATCCAAGGAGATGAACAACCAATGTGCACAAGAATCTATCACACTCCATTTTGAAGTAGTGATTATTAATAGTTTAATTGTTGCTCGCACTAATATTTTGCATTTTATATTGACTAAAATCGAGAAGAGATGGATGTCTCTATATAATAATGTGCTCTTATTCACGAAAAGCTTTCCTATCATAATTATGAAGTACTTGCACTTTTCAAGAGCATTAGAACCTATTTTTGCTTGAGCTTGTGTTTTTAATTCAAGCTTATCACATGATCGCTATCTAACTTGATTTTTGTTGACCCAAAATATGCATCTTACCATGACCTACAATAACATCTTGAAATTATGGAATCCAAGAATGTGTCATTGACAACTTGTTTCAAGGGGTTTTTCACTTCACCTCAAGGAAACTTGTTTGCACACTACACAATGACACACTATCCTATGTATGGTGGTGCAAATCTAGCATAAATATCTTGTTCCTTTAGATGCATGCTTACCTATTGGCTTGACACAATTTTGGTGCTCCCATCTTCACATTGTACCCACACACCATGTTTATTGATAATAAACAAGGTTGCCATTTGTTTTTACACATGAAACACGTTATCAACTTTTTATACATCAATGTTATGGATGACAATGTACTAGGAACTCATTATGTACATCATTCGATAAAGACGAAGAACTATCATGCATTAGTGAAAAGAGGAAGGTCATGGAGATTATTCCTCAAAAATGAAGCAATTGTTGAATTAATTCATATCAACGTGGTTTCATTGTCAACAATAGGGGAAAAGTTTCATTGACATAATCGACGTAAAATAAAAACCAACAAATTATAGTTTACGAAAAATATTGACCAATGAAAAAAATTCCCCATTAGATTACTATACTTACTATTCATTTGATATGCAAGTGCTAATATGAACATTAAAACTGGTAATCCAATATCTATCAAACCACAACTTATGAACACATGTAGATGTTTAGTTTGGTTAAACAGCTAGCAAAGAATCAATCCAAAAGCACAAGGCCATCAAAGTAATGAGTGCTAAGGTAATGAAAAATACTAAGATGTCGTTTTTCCATTTACAAAGGAAGCCAACCTCTACCTCTTCTTGAAACTTCAACTCAAAGCATTCAATCCTTTCTGCATTCAAGATGTGCATTTTTCTACTCTTGGAAAAATAGAGTTTTGCCGAATCTGTGCTTTTTTTCTTCTTGTGTCCATTTAAGCCTTCACTTTAATATCCCCCCTCCGCCAAACGGGAAGCACTTCCATTCCACCATCTCTATTTTCAGCCATATTACAAACTTGCTTTCCTTGCTTTCCCTTTTGGTTCTTCCTCTTCATTCTTTGCTCAAGCCTAACACTTCTTGATTCTTGAACACGTTGCTCCATCTCTAAAGCCCGAGAAAAATCCCAAACTCTAACTATTTGCTCTAATCCAGCACTAACTATCCGATCTGCTCCAACATCAACACTATATAAGCTTTGATTAGAACAAAATAGCATCCGTTGGGGCCTTTCAGCATCGGTCGAAATAACTGCCCAACCCATTTGATGATGACGATTATTTTTAGATTTCAATGATGAATTCAGAGGTTCACGACCTCTTTTGACGATGATCTTTCTAACGTCTATCATGGCAAGAGAGCCATCTGCTGATGACGAGACAAGCCAGGGGTCCTCAAAAGCCAAGGCATACACTGCACCAGAATGAGGATGCCAAAAGGCTACTGGTTCATTATTACTTGCTTCCTCAGTGTTTTCATACATCTTAATGATACCATCCTCGCCCCCGGAAAACAAAAAATGACCGGATCGGCTACATTCCACAGCATATACATGACCTTCATGAGCACTCCTGCGAACTCGTGAGCATTCCCCAGTCTCCACATCCCAACTATACAAATCGCTCCCCGATGCAGAAAACAACCTTTGGCTTCTTAGCGAAATCGACCAAACCCAATCGCAGTGATTCAATGTTCTAATGCATGAGAATGTGTTGCAATCCCATACCTTCACAGTCATGTCCCATGAGCCACTACAAATCCTCGTCCCATTCAAACTAAGGCTTGTAATGGGCCCTTCGTGACCAACAAGTTCAATCATCGAGGAGTTTTCCCTTCCTCTCTCTTTGATGATTCCAGCAACATCAAACCTATGCAAAAGATTTGGAATCTCACGCCAGATTCTGATTCGAGAATCTGTACCACCTACAGCGAGGAAGGACATATCCACGGCTATTGCTCGTAGAGAGTCGCCACCAAGAGGGCGAGAGCAAGCCATAAGAGAAGATTCTTCTAGATCCCATATTCTTAGAATCGAATCATAACCGGCTGTAAAGACAAGATTGGCTGATGGGAGCATACGGACACACCGGATTGCTTTTGTGTGGCCAACCATCATATTATTCTGAGATCGACCGAGGAAAGCTTTACTTCTTGCTTCTCTGGCAAGGTATAAATCTTTCCATGCTTTTTCTGAAAGCATAGGAGACAAATCTTTAGATGAATTAATTGAAGCAGAAGAAAAATGAGATGAAGAAGGTGCAGGACTCCCCCATCTTTCACAATAGAAATTCTTCCATCCATGGCTATCTGAAGAGACCCCTCGGAATAGAGAACAAACACATGATATCATGCTTAACTCTCTTGCATCTAGATGCTTGAAAACTTCAGCAATAAGTGCAGGGGGTAAATCCAAGAAGGTGCTTCTAGAAGGTTCTGCATTCTGCTCTGGTATAGGTACATGTGGAACCATCCCTGCCATATCTGAACAAGAAGAAGTGGATGAGGACGAGGACGAGGAGGATCCCTCATACCAAGCATCATCTGCTATCCCAGCAGCAGACTGACCCAAAGTATTATTATTTTTTAATGCCATCAAATCAAACCCTAAATAGTGATCCTGTCGTAAAACCTTTCCTGCACCGGTTCTGTTCACAAAAATATCTAATCAGAATTCTTCATAGATTCTTTCAAAAGGAGCTTCCTGCATAGATTCTTTCCAAGAAACGCTAAAATGTTTGTGCATAGGTTATGTCAAGAACTGTAAATGACACTCTTCATAAAAACTAAAAGGTTCGTGCATAGATTCTGTTAAAAACCCTAAACCGAGTGTATCTCCATGGATTCTGTGAAAATAACCTTAACGAATTCTTGCACGGGTTCTAGTAAAAATAACATACAACTCTCGAGAGGATACTGATAGATTCTGTTCCACGTCATAAAATGGCATGCATTCTGTCCTGTTCAGATTCTTTCAAGACAAACTGTGCCAGTCTTTCAGCAAAAACTCGTTTAAAAATCTAACTAAATCGATATAGACTTCTGCACGAATTCCTGACCTACACAGGCTTTCTGCACGAATTCCTGACCTGCACAGGCTTTCTGCACGGATCCGGAAAGGGAACATAGAAATCTAACCGTAAAACAGAAAAGAGAGGTCCTTCCATGGTATGGAGTGCAGGAGACTCACCGGGATGTTCGAGATGTGCAGTGCAGGGAGGGAAATGGGGCGTCCTTCTGAATCCTGTGGGGGGTGGGAGTAAGGATTTCAAGGGAGGGGAGGGGGTTCACAGATGGATGATGATGATGATGATGATGATGCCGCCATGGATGCAGCAGCAAAAGCTATGCTACCATCATTCCATTGTCACACATCTCTCGCATGTGACAAGGAATATCATCCAGCCACACATTTTTGGGGATAGTAAAAACTCTCATGTGTTCATTCATACATATGTACATACATATGTACATACATACATACATACAGACATGCACAATTAATTAATTCATTGCACAAGGTTATTGAAAATCCATCGGCCCTTTAACCTTATAAGATTCATTGGCCTGCTTTAGAAATGACTTGAGGCCTGGTTAGACATGACAAACCTGGGTTAGAAATGGGCATGCGCTTCATTGGCCTGCTTTAGAAATAACAGAGGCCTGGTTAGACATGACAAACCTGGGTTAGAAATGGGCGTGCGCTTTTTCTGGATAATGATCTGACAATGCAGATTTCACATGATTACTCGAGCTATCCATGCACCGTCTACCCGTTGTTGCAATTCCCTCGTCTCTAATAGTTGGTTGCAAACACACACATGTATACATACATGCATACACACACGTACATACATATATTGTGTTGTCATGAACGTCTCTTCATTTCACTCAACATACATCCTCTTAAGTTTTCAACATTCCTGTGTGTGGTTGGTGCACAACTATTGTAGAAAATAGCATTTCAACTCCATCAGTGACGATGTGAAGAGATTTGATGGAATCTTCAATCTTGTTAATGTCAAGTTGTTGAGGTTTAATTAAAACAATGTTTTCTGAATCATTAACACGACATAAACTAACTTAATTTTAATTTTAATTGGCATTCATAAAGATCCTCGATCCATGGACATGTTCAAATTTCATATAAACGAGGCCTATTCTATGTGAATAAAGACGAAAGAAAATAACAGCTTTGGAACTACATTGCTCTCAAAACGATTATGATACAATGTCAAACAATATTGATTTTGCTTGTTATGAGGAAGTCCCTTGTGGATATGCTCAAGTTATTCGTATATGAATCTAGAAACTTTATCATACATATGGACAAACAATATAGCACAATTTGTAAGAGGTATGTATAAATACAAATTTGTGTCTAAGTACCAGGGATGATGGGTTGGTGGATAAATACAATGGGAGACTCGTGGGCAATAGATACATGCACAAATAGAGTGCAAAATTTGTCCCTATGCTACGATTAGACGAGGCATATTACGACAATAGTTTGTTCAATCCAAATACACGAGTATTGATGATTGAATGGTGCATATGAATCTTCAAATGAATGGTTGAGGGAAAATAAACAAACATGAATGATCGTAATGAGAAGGGTAAGTAATAAATATATAAGTAAACGCGATCGTTAAAGCTTGTTAAATTATGAATAAAGGGCAATGTTAGTCGAGCAAATAAAGGTGTAGTAATTTTAGCCATTTGTCATGTTCGTATATGATCTATTATGAGCAAACGACACTATGCAGTTGAGATGTACTCTATTTCTATTTAATCACACTTATTTGTATCACTACGAGCCTTGTTTGTACATTAGGCTCATATTTTGCATCCATGTACATACATAGTTTATTGTGAGTGGATGAAATCAATCTTAGCAAATTGGGTCAAGGCCATCACTATTGAAGGGATGTTCAATAATGTTTGAAAGTTTTATTTAGCTATTGCATTCATGAAATGCAACAACAATATACAATCAGAGCAAGTGTTTTATCCATTGTACCTCATATTGTCATCCCAACTACGAGGTAAGAAGAGAACACGAACGTTCACACGAAGCATATGCTTGAGTGGTTGGGATAAAAAGGCTCTACCAAATTTATTGCTCGTTCTAGGGTTTGATCCAAAAGCGGCGATTGTTCAACTGCATAAATCAAGAGGAGAACAAGAGCAGTTATAGGAAATAGAACAGGGTTGGCTTGGCCGAGAAGGTCGCAGTGAAATCGGTTGGTCGTTGACTGAACCTTGGTGGGTGGGTGAAATCTTACAGGCAGGTTTGGGTATTGGCTCAAGAAACCTTTATTTGGGGAGGCTCGACAAGAAGCTTAATATGGGGGGGGGGGGGGGGGTTGCTTTCCCGTGGGGCCGATGGAATTGGTGACACATGAACACATGATTGTGTGACCATGGGAGTGCCGAGGCCACACAAACACAAACACAAACACAAACACACAGAGACATGGTTCCTAACCTTTATTCGGGGCGGCTCGACAATAAGCTTAATATGGGGGGGGGGGGGTGCTTTCCCGTGGGGCCGATGAAATTGGTGACACATGAACACATGATTGTGTGACCATGGGAATGTCGAGGCCACACAAAAACAAACACACAAAGACATGGTTCCTTCCTTCCTTCCTTTCCTTGTGATGGGGTGGGGTGTGTGGCAGTGTGCTAGCCAAATATGAGTTGTCCTCTCTCTCTCTCTCTCTCTCTCTCTCTCTCTCCCACGTCTGCTGCTTGCTCTCTTTGCTTTATTTCTCCCCCTTCCCTCCCCTTCTTCCATCTTTTTTTTTCTTCTCTCTTTTGATCTTAAAAGAAATGCAGTGAGGCGGTACATACATAGATAGGCCTCTGCCTTTCCTAACGCAATAACCTCCTCTCCTCTGTTCTGACAGTCAGAGAAAGCGAAGCTAAATTCCCCCCACTGCTGCGCCGTTCCCCTCTCCAGAACAGATCTAACCGCCCCTTCCTTCTTCGCCTTGTTTTGCTCTCGCCTGCCAGATATTTTCACGCAGTGTTGATGGTCCCTCCTCTACCTCTTTCATCGCCTGCAGAAGAAATCAAATCTACACTCCAATTATGGATATATCACAACAGGACCCCTCTTTCCTCCTCCACATGTTCAATAGCAGAGCTATGGTTATGATTTCTTCACTGAAGAGCTGGTGGGATGATGTAAACGAGTCTGAGACATGGCAACAAACCATCTTCTATGTCTTGTGTGCAGCTTATTCTATCGTTGGAACTGTTGCATTCGTAAGCAATTCTTCCTTTCTTATTTTCCGCTTTGGTTTTAGGGTATTCTTTGGTGATATTCATGTTGTTTTCTTTCACATTATATTCATATTGCATTCTTTCACAGTGGCCGCTTTGTTTTATTATTATTGTGATATTCATATTGCATTCTCTTTTAAGGAACACTGTTTTTTTAGTTTTTAGTCTAAAATATTCATACTGTTAACTTTTAAACGGAGAATTGGGAATGCATAGAGGAATAATAGACATAGAAAACGATGGAGAAGATAAAGATGATACTAGCATTGTGTCAAAGCGTGATTAAAGAAGAGAGAACGATACAATGCGAGCTAGTATAAAAAACAAAGAAGTACACTTACAACTCAGTGTTTCAGAGTGAAATTAAACTAGAGAACTCTCTAATGTTGTTGTTTTACATTGGATGTTAGCCTAATGAATAACCATCTACTGCATTTATTCAAACGCTCTCTCTGTTGACTGCCGGTGCTTTTTCATATTAAGAATCCTTCAAGTATTTTATCCTTTCTAATCGTCTCATCCATTTCTTTCTGGATTTTGATTCCCACAGTATTTGCTTGTCAGAACTCCCACATCATTCGGTTGCATTTATTTCCACATCATCCAGCTCATCTTTCTTCACTAGATTGTATCACATTCAGATGCTTCCCAGCTGCTTCTTAGTCCTCCCAGCCTTTGTAAAAAGGCAATTTTGGTTGAAGGACAATTCTCTAATTTCACCTGACATACAACTTCTTCTTGCTGGTTCAGGAAAGTAATTCGATTTTTAGAGAGAAAAACAAATTAAAGAAGTAGATCTCATGTCTCTGGATCTCTAACTCAACATAGTGAGAATCACAATTTCCAGTGAAACTTTTGTTCTTGGCCAAACTTGATGCCGGATCCAACTGTACCCTTCAGGTACTGTAGAATATACATCATAGCTTTTTGATAATTCTTCTCCAAACTCATTGTAAACTTTGCCAGCACCCAAACATATAGGTAAAGTCTAGTCTTGTACAACAGATAGGTTGTACTTCAGTCCTACATTCCGAATGCCTTAAGAATTAAGCAAACATTTTTAGTTAGACTGGCAAACATCTCCTTGTTCCATCAGCTGCTTGTGCCAAACATTTATTTCACGCATCAGCCCATACAAAGTTTTCCTCAGCCTCAAGGCTTTACTTTCTGAATCAACTAGATCAAATCTGGGTGATTGCTCCACGAATATCTCCTCATTGAGATAGCTATTCGTGGACACTGCCAGGATAACTTGAGTAATTGTGAGCCTTGCTGTTGTACAGAATGATTCCTCATCAACCACGTACTTAGTAGTCAGGATCATTTCTTCTCACTAGTAGTCGTGTATTGTATTGATTTATGAGCCCATCAACTGTGTACTTAGTATTCCAGGAACATTTCCTCTCACTGACCTTCTTATCAGATTCTATCCACTGATTTGCCAAGTTTGGTTACCTGAAATACTTTCAACTCATATTCTGCGATCTTTTTGCACCTCAGATCCTACATTGTCTCATCCACTGAACTCAGTTCCTTATCTTCTTAAGAGACATTAGCCATGACTGCACCTGCACATCTGTTCATTTTGACCTTCTTGGATCTTCCGTGAAATCTTCAATCAGCAGTCTCTGTTCAATGTCAAGGTGCGGATCCAACCACCCAAGATGTGGCATTCCATCTTGAGACAAATCAAGTTCCTCAAGACATAGTGTACGTAGTCGAATATTGTCAGATGTTTGGCAGCAGATGACCTTCTTGAATAGCCCTCTAGTGGAGTCATCTACGCCACAACCAATGTGAAACATTGGTCAAGGATGTAGACCACAATTTTAACAATTGAAAGTTATCTAATGTTGGTTGCCTATACTACAAGTCTCCCACGCACTTCCTAGATACTTCACTCACTATGCCAAACACACGTTTGATGTCTCTTAAGTTCCAGAACCTAGTCTTTTGACTTGTCGTCTCACACCACTATCCAGGATTCTTGTTTCTCCCAATGCATCGACGCTTTGCACTTGAAGGTTTTTTTGTGATACTTTATATTGCATTCTTTCATAGCTTTTTTGACATGGCATTTTCCAAGGATTTTTATGATATCGGTATTGGGTTCGTTCAAAGAAATCACTTTGTTTTTTAAGGTTTTCTGTGTATTTATGGCAGCTGTTGCATGCATTGCATTATTTCGTCATCTCAACAATTATCATTGTGTTTTTAGGGTTTTATGAGTATGATTCAACAAGCTTATTGTTGCTCCATCCTGGAGGACACTGCTGGAGGGTGGCAGCTCCAGACCTGCACTCTCTTTCATGTTTATTATCTCTATTGTACATTCTCTCTCTTCCTAGATTCTTCTCTCTAGAATCTGTACCGATTTAAATGCCTTTTCTGTCTTCCACTTTTTCCAAGATATTCCCTCTTATTCCTACTTTATTGTACCTCTTTGGTAGTACAAGAGTCATTTAACTAGCAAACAACCATTTCACCCACTTTCCCCAATTTTGTATAAATAGGCTATACCAGCCTCTTTTGTAAAGACTTTATTTTTGTTGCTACTTAAAAACTAGCTCTATTCTTTGGCTGTGTCTACTCTTTGCAACCATTTTTTCTACTGCTGTCTAACAGCCTTCTCACAGCTTGGCTGTGTCTAATTTGTTCTAACAATTGCTCCGCTGGAGCTATTTACAGTTTTTCTCACAGACACCTTTGATTACTCCTCCTGAGTTAATCGGGTCAAGGGATCATGGTGGCGTAAGAGACTAAGGTAGGGCCAAGTAGGGGCTGAAACGTTACACCTTACTGTTAGGAATACTCCGAGAATTGGCTACAACCGATTCGGAATCACGACTTATAGAATGGACAGCACAAGTAGAAATAGATTTGAAACGAGACAGGCACAGAGATTGACCCAAAAAAGTATCGGTATTTGATTACTTAACAGCTAATATAATGATAGTACAAAACCGAGTATAATCAGTATCGCTCGCTCCCTCAATACAATTCTAAGATTAGGCTTAGTCACTCTGACTCCGAATAGGTATCTCTCTATCTCTCCATGTTTCCACTACTTCATGATTTATATATAGCTTCCTCTCCTCTTGGTGCGCTCCAACTACTTCCTCTTGATCCTTGGCCTTTGTTCTCGGTTGCTTGTATTTCGGTTATTTTCCCGCTCGGCTGTTAGTGCTCGGCTCTTATCACCTTTTCACACTTGTCCTACGCTTCCGCTTTCACACTTTTGCTTTAAGATTCTTTCCACACCTCGTGCCTTTTGTCCCACGGATTAAACTTGGCACGCCCGTGGGATAGTGCCTTGTACGTCGAACCCGAAAATTGACCAAAACAATTGTAGTGTGAAAAATAAAAAACTGCTACATACTGCGACTCGAAAAATATTGAAAGAATTTATATATATATATATATATATATATATATATATATATATATATATATATATATATATTGGTACATTAGTCTTCCTCCAAAATCGATGTGATGCCCTCCACTGGCTCTGACTCTTGTGGTTGAGGATCGGCCCTTTGTTCTTGCTCCGCATTCTCCGGAATGGTTTCCTGGGCGGTGTCTTGTTCGGCTGGCTGTTGAGTCACTTCCCCGTGCTTGGGCTTTTTGACCTGTTCGGTCGCTTCCGTCGGCTCTTTATCTTGTTCCAACCCTGTCTCCGGTTCTAGCTCTTTCTTCCGTTCTGTCGCCAGCTCTTGGTCCTGATCTTGGCCTTGCCTTCCCTCGGTTATGAGCTCTTCAATGTGCGGCTCCTGTGTTGCGTTTTCGGGCAAGGCTTCCGCTGTTGCTGTTGTAGAGGCCAGTTCTTCCTTCTCGGCCTGGAGGCGCTCGCATTCATACCTATCCGCTTCAATGGCGAGGAGGAGTTGATCGTCGTTGAATTCCTCAAGGCGCTGTGGTATGCGTCTGAGCCAAAGTGTGGAACTCCTCAATGAGGTCTTCTCAGAGCACCTGAATACTACTCTCGTTCATTTGATAGAATCTGCGGCTCTCCTTTTTTCGGTTCTCGGCATCTGCTCGGAATATCTGTAACTTGGCTGCTTGAGCCGACCACTATTTCCAACCTCGAGCGAGTGCCTCTTCGACCTTCTGGTTCAGCGTCTGCCGGTGTTTTGCAATCAACGCCTTGACTCGCTCTTCACCCATTTCATACTTGACACGGAGAGTGTTCATTGCCATTTTGGCAGTCTCGGTGTTGAGTTCGAGCTGAGCTGTCTGAAGTTGGTACGAGGTGCTTAGGTTGGCAACCTTCTGCTCCATCGCTCCGTGTGTTGTTCGTACCGTCAGAGGAGCCGAATCTTTTCCTCTTCCAGCTCTTGTTGGTATCGTTCCCGGTCTTTTCGCGCTGTGGTCTCCAGCTTGTGGAGGGACTCAGACAATGTATATTTTTCGTCCTCCAATTCCCGCAGCATTTGATGCTGCCTATTGAAGTGTTGCTGGAGTTCTGTGTGTTTGTTTTGGAGAATCAGGAGTTGGTTGTTTGCTATTGCGGAAGCCCGTTGATACTCCTCCTCTATCTCACAGATCTTGGCAGCTGATATCTCGTTGGCGGTCTGAAGAGCAAGCATGCCTTGTACTTCCATATCATGGACCTTGGCAGCGACTTCCGCGTTAGCGGCCTGAAGAGTTGCCGCTGCTTTTTCTTCCAGGTCTTGGAGAGCTTGCTTGTGCTTGGCCATCCATGCGTCGAGTAGTTGCTGAAGTTTGGCTTCACGTTGTTTTGCCTGCTCGCGGATTTGGTTGACTTCTGCCCTGGCCTCTTGATATCGCTTTTTGGCCTTTTCGGCAATCGCCATTTGTGCTGCCGGTTCTTCCTCAAAAGTCGGTGTCGGAAGGCAGGAGGGTGTTGTGCTTTTAAGGGTCTTGTGTTATTCATGGCATTTACCTCTGATCTTTGTTTGTATTATTTGGGTGCTCATGACTGTTTTATTAGGAAATCCCAATGGGTAAATCGGTAAGATGGGGTGAGATCTTGCTAAAGTAATTGGGAACATATTGCTATACCACAGCAAAACAGTTTGGATGTGAACAGAGTGTTATCAATATCATCTAATGAGCAATGGAGATTCATAAATGCAGAATTAATTTAAGTTGATGATCAATGGAGAATGTCTGTGAGGTAATGAGCAATGATGAATTCGTATAAACTAATGTGCATAGAGAACTGATTCATTGCAGCTAATGAGTAATGTTGAATCTATATGTAAACTATTGAGGAATGGAAATTTCATATATAGTTAATGAGCAAAGGAGAATTCATATGAGGTGATGAAGAGTGGGAAATTCATTTAAGCTAACGAGCAACAGTGAATAAATATCAGACAATGTGCAATGGAGAGTCACTCCTAAGTCTTGGAGCCAGAAGTTTGGGAGATGTAGACCTAAAGATTAAGTTTATTACTCTATTTCTGGAGAGAATGTATAAGTCTTGTCAAAGAAATAGATTTTTTTAGGAAATAGAGTAATGAACCTAATCTCAATTCATTGTGTTTGACAATTAAGGGTGAAAAAGCAAAAGCAGCAGCAGCAGCAGAAGAAGAAGCTCTGTTTAAAGTGTTTCAGTGGCTTTTTGGATGGGATCAAAGAGAACTAACAACTGGAGTGCTATGATATAAAGGATGATCTTAGATGAAGTATGAAAGAGGTTTCAATGCTCTTATGAAGCATATCACAAGCCAAAGGAATACCTTGGGTTTAAAATGCATTCATCTATTTGGGGAATTCATCTTGGATTCCATTTGCATGATTCAAAGTGCTTAGTTCTATTTGTAAATAAAGGTTGTGGAAGAAAGTGTTCCATTTCCAAACGTGTCAACAGAGTAAGTATTGATCAAAATTCATTCATGACATTGATCAGAGGGTTTATCTTTGTTTTACTATTTTGTTTTCAAAGTGTTATGGGATGAGTTTGCAAACAGATTCACCTGTACAGAAATATGGCCCATACCATATTCATACAGATGTTATTACTAGATGATTATATGAATTTAGTGAATGAATATTTAATTTGTTGGGAATTTGAACATCTGTTTTTAGTTTCCTGAGATATATACGAGGCTTAAAATATTGTAGGAGACAGGATTCTACTGGTTAATTAATATTGCGTTTGGGCTAAATGTGTTGAATTTCCACGTTTCAATTACTAGTTCTTGACGTCATCTGATACATGCAGACACAACTTGCACGAATTCAAATGCGAGTGCCAGAGTGTGGATGGACTACACAGAAAGTGTTTCATTTAATGAATTTTATAGTTAATCTTGGTGAGTGTTTTAGAATTATGTGTTATTTTTTCATTCTTTTTGGAAACATGAAATTGTAATAATCCAGCACATGGTTTGCTTTGTTTGTGCAGCTCGAGCCCTAGTTTTTGGCTTTTACAGAAATGTATTTTCTTTCAACATCAAGATTTTTACCATTATTCTTTTGGACTTCCCTGGGCTCCTGTTCTTCTCAACATATACCCTTCTTGTTCTCTTTTGGGCAGAAATATATCACCAGGTTTTGGCTTAATTGATTGGCTTGGATGAAAACTTTGTGCCATTTCTTCTAATACTAATCTGATTGTTGGTATTTTATAACAGGCAAGAAGCTTGCCATCTGATAAACTCCGCCCAGGATTTCTTGTTATGAATGGTGTGATCTATGGGATACAGGTGATGGGAACTCATTGGATTCAAATTCATGAAGAGAATGATGTATCTCGTTAAATGAAAACACTTTTAAGATTGTTTCTTCTGACAGGTTGTCATATGGCTATATGAGTGGCGTAGCTATAATACAGCAAGTGTGGCTGTGGCAAGATTATTTTTTGCAAGTAAGCAGTAACAAATATATGTATCTGAATACCAGCTGTATAGTAATATGTGCACAAGATTTGGGATATTTCAACTTATCTCATGGGATCAATCAAGTACAATGTTTCTGCACAATCCACCTCAGGATACACCATTAGCACATACTAAAAAAAGTTGAAAAGAAAAGTGGATTGTGATTACTGTGGACGTCATCTCCCAAATCTGTCTCTCCTCTAGCTTTATGTGCCTTTGCCAAATCTTGTTTCGTATTTTTAGTTGTGCCTAAATAAACTCATCTTCTATCCACATTTTAATGCCTCTGAGGGATCGTGTCTGATTTTTTTTATCTTGACTTTATACATTTTCTGTTTACTCTTGACTGCATTACATGTTTACTTGTTTACCCTTGACTGCTATCGAAGGACCTCCTATGTCAACAATGGGATGATGGGGATACCTTCTTGAAGTAGTGATCTTGTTTCATTTATCCTCCAAGAATTTGCTTCATGCTCGCAATTGAAGGTGGTACAATTGTCCATGTTATAGAGGATGAACCACAACGTAGGAACATAGCTGAACTTTGTGTTTGGTGTTTGGGTGGACAAATGTGGATACATGCATATTGCAACATCATTTATGATATGATGATCATCATTGGTTACACGGTGTGGCTAGGATAGCATCTACCCCCGTCGAATCGCCAATATCTTATTCAAAAGGGAAATCGCCAAGATGGTTGGAGGAAAGAGAATGGGATCATGCAAAATAGATGCTGAAGAGGAAGAAGTGAAAATTGAACACTTTTGTTACTTGGATAGATATAAATTTGCACTACTTAAACAATAACACTTAAATCATCTCGATTATAATCTCATATATTTTTAGGGAGGGAGATTCAACTCTATATTGTCACTTGACAGGTGAAAGCTCTTGTGATAGGCTATTCCTTTTGAGGAAGAAGTGAAAATTGAACACTTTTGTTACTTGGATAGATATAAATTTGCACCACTTAAAACAATAACACTTAAATCATCTCGATTATAACACCTCTCATATATTTTTAGGGAGGGAGATTCAACACTGTATTGTCACTTGACAGGTGAAAGCTCTTGTGAAAGGCTATTCCTTTTTCTTTCTTTGTCACCCTTTCTTTGACACCACTCAATCATGGGTAGCAAGATGAGAACTAAAATTCTTCATGGTAGAGGAAAAGGTGGCATACACATGCTCCTACACATACTTAGGTGTAACATTTACAGGGCCTAGGTTGTCCCACAGATTGCGTAATAGCCTTGTAAACAAGCTGTCCCACAGACAACACGCTCTTCGTTATCCTAGGAATGAAACAAACTTGTTCTAGTGTCAGCTCTTGACCATTCTCCATGGCTACTCCAACAATGCCAAGTCCTTCAATGTTGCAAGAATGGTTATTGAAGGTCTAATGTTTGCAGAATCAGAATTGAGACATTCTGCAGAAGTAGGACATCCAGAATTCTGAATACAATTCCAAAAAAGGTAATATTGCGGTTAAAGAAGGGCAGTTTGCTCCATCCCTCATGACCATTAGTCAGCCCCTTCGTGTTTCCTAAAACTTCATCTGATACTGCCATGTAAATGTGGGCAACTGCCTTGCGGTTGAGCAGTAATTTGAGTGCTGATTTTAATTTCCCAGGGAATAAGTCCTGCTCCACCTGTGAAGATTGTGGAATAACCTTATAAATCAAGCTCCCATAAAATGTAAGATGTGCACTATTTGAGAGTGAGACTATTGAAGATTTGCAATGACATGAGTAAGAAGATTTGCAATCCCACATCTTGAAGATGATTGAATAGACCATTGAATCTTGAAATGTGCTCAGCTGCAAACCTGGCATCTTCAAGTCATGCAGCCATGAGCCTTCTCATCAAATGAAGCAAGTAAAACAAAATATCCTAGAAATCTGAGATACCATGTAAGAAAGAATGCATATGTTCAATGATATTTTTCTTTTCTCACTCTGCTTGGGTGCTAGGGCAGTTAAGCTACTTCATCCTATCTCTCTCAGACTCTTTCTATCAGTAAGCTGAGTAGTCAATAGTTTTCCGCCTTGTGCACATAATTATGCATATAGATTCTTCTAATTGGCTTTCTAAATGCTTATCTCATGTAATGGGTGCTTTCGTTATTATAGAATTTGCACGTTATTCTACATATAAAGAAGCAAAGCTTGGTGGTTTAACTTGTGAACTATCACCTACTCTTGTACACCAATGATCTAAGTAGGAATGTCATAGGATCTAGTCAATTTTAACTAGAAATTTGTCTTGTTGTTTTGTAATTGACCGTTTCATATTTCTTATTGATTCACTCCGCACTAGATATTAATTTATGATGCATATGTACAGTGCACATATACATGCGTTTACATAGATTTAAAAACAGAGATTTTGATAAACTCAGTGTTCGGAATAAACTCAATCAAGACCTTGAAACGTGAAAGGCCACTGTTATATCGATGAAGAGTTATTGTGTTAGCTTATTAGAGGTTCAAGAGAGGATTTAAAGCAGGTTTTGTATTTCTGAAATTTTAAATTTAATGACTTATCACATACATCAAAATGAAACGGGATATAATAGTTTTCTGTCTTCGTGTTCGGCAACATGAGGTCTCCTTAATGTTTTTACAAAGCTCTCTTTTCCGAGTTTTACCATCATCTCAGTATATTGTGGCTCTACATAAAAGTAACAATTACCACTTTGGTTGCAGTTGTTTCCTTCTTTGCAGCGCTTGGTTTCGTACTCTATGGTGGAAGGTGAGATTTTTGAACTATTTCAATTAATGAAATGCACTTTCACAAAAATCAAAGTAATGGAATTTATATATCTGAGGATGCATTTGTGAAGTTTGTTCTTGATGCTTCGGCGTTTTCCGCTTGAATCAAAAGGCCGGCGAAAGAAGCTGAAAGAGGTACAACATGTAAAAGTAGCTTTAGATGTGTTTGTTTTGTACACATTCATACGATATGCAGTGTCTTATGATATTATTCTTTTTCACCAAGAACGTCTTCGAATGAATTATAATAATTGTTGGTGATGACAGGTTGGATTTGTCACAGTCATATGCTTCACATGCTTCATCATCAGAACAATTGTGGTATGTGTTTGAGATTACACAATCATTGTTTGGTGGTGAGAAGTTTCTATAAGCTGATTTAATGACAAAAATGGATCAAATTATGAAGGCTCAATTTTTCATCTAAGAGAGAAATTTGACCTGCTAGGTGCTTTTATCCTTGATTCTTTATTACTGTTGGAAGAGTAAACATTCCCAACTAATTAAAACATGTGCAAGAAAATCTATTGCAATTTGGTGGGGTATGGCTCTTATATGTTGAAATTCCTCAGATAGCTTGGTCAGCATTCGATGAAAATGTTGATTTGGATGTACTGGAACATCCAGTGTTGAACCTGATATTCTACACGGTAAGAAGAATCTATCTGAATGGATGTGAAAGAATATGGTCAATGGTTTAAAAATTGACCTATGCTCACCTGTGGTTTTGTATTGAACTAGTTGGTGGAGATTCTACCATCAGTATTGGTGCTATTCATTCTGCGCAAACTTCCTCCAAAACGAGTTTCAGGTCAATATCATCCTATTCGGTGAGACAAATCGATGGTTGCGATAAGAAAATAAACTTGTATACTCATTGATGCGAAGGGTCACCACTTCGGATGCCTACGAAATTGCCAAAGTTGTATTGAGTAATAATGTTTATTTTTGTGACAATTGAGTTATTCTTTAAGGGAGCTGTGCATTGGAAGCTCCTTCATGGATTGTATGTCGCCTTTGTTGGAAAGGCACATGTTGTGCTACAGTATTGTTATGCTCTGCTTACATTCTTATGCACTCTTATAAGTGTAATTGTAATAGGTGTTGGTATGAGCATTGATTAAAGGACAAGCAATGATACTTTTAATAAGTTACCATCATGCCCATGAAACACTCTGGGTAGACAATAATGTGCCATCATCGTTCTCAAAGCAAATGGAGGGTGAGATTGAACTTAAAATAGGAGTGACATTTTTCGGCATTGTTAAGGGAGGTGTCTTTTGATGGTTTAATTTGATCTTGAAATAAAATCCACTATCCAAAGTTTCCCTGTTTCTGTTTTAACAATGGAAACGAATCAATTAATCAAATAATTGATTATTTTTTAGTACAGATTTTATGTACAGTATTTTTATTTTTACTATGTTGAAGTTCTGAGTATTCAACAACCCTCAAATCTTTATGCCTTTAGTAAGGTATTCCACTGACATGGGAGTATGTTGTTTCATAGCGAAATCATTGTTTGTATGTACTTCACTAACGTGCGAGTATGTTCCATCCTTTCAGCTGACATGGGAGTATTTTGTTCCATCATTTCAAATAATAGCAGGTATGGTATATCTGGCATAGCGAAATCATTGTTTGTATGTTCTCTGCCGACATGTGAGTATGTTGTTTCATCCTTTCAATTAATAGACAGATGATGGAATTCACAAATTCACATATGGGTTTGCAGTGGAGGAGAGAAGTCATTTCCGAGCCATTGACATATTGTGATGGTTGGATCTCTATGTGATTTATGAATTATGAGTGTCGTGAACTTTAAAACTGAATGTAGCACTATGATCCAATGCTTTGGTATAATAAATTGTAGCACATTGTTGCAATAAACAGATGTTAAATGAGTACACCCTAAGCCCTAAAACAAAGGTACGCTCGTACATCCCACACTAGAGAGAAAGCATTCTACATGATGCGTTTTCTTGTGCTGTTTACAAATTCTCATATCTTTACCCTAAACTGGACTGAAGCACTCTGGATATCAATATTCTAGTATATTCGTAGAATATGTATTAATCCTATAATATAGTTGCAAGTTATATATATCCATGACTGAATTGATGTTGCACTTAAGATATAGAAACTATCTCATTATAAAAATACAAATGTTTCCAAAATATTCATTATATATACAAATGTCAAGATATTTATATACACTAGAGGATTGATACATGTATATAGTGCACACAACACACATTTATGAATACCAATCTCTAATTCATGTAGTCATTTGGATCTTAATGATGTTATCAAAAACCTACCCATATACGAAGGGAAGGTGTAACAACTGAGTCACATTCAAGAAAATCATAATATCAATGATCACTCATAATCACAATGTCAATAACAATCAAAAGCAAATTGAATAAACACTACAATTGGCATAATATTAAAAGGGAAGATGAGGAAATATCTTCATGAAACAAAGTGTATGAAATATAGTTAAATATCCTTTTTGAGTATATTGCTAAGGCAAGATCAATAATTGACATGTATGTAGAATTTGGATAAAGGCATGAGTATTCTATATTCCAAACACGTTTCACCAAACATAAGGGCTGCAAAATAAATGATACATGATTTAGTTTAGGAAAAAATGGCATATGTTCACTTTTTTTGGGGTCGACCGATGTTACTATCTTTGAAGTAGGTATTATTGTAATGACGAGATTTTGTTCATAACTCAAAAGACATCAATCATGTGAGCAATGTTAAAATCACAAGAACTAAAATTTACACAAAATGCTCAGACTAAATGATCAATGTTTCAATTAAATTTTATGCATGGATTGTTCAAGAAGCTATAGTTTAAAGATATCGACGTTGGATAACATTTATAACCTTACAAAATGGGGTTAAATCCCCATGTACATTTTGGGATGTTATATATGTATCTCAAGCACTTGTTTATAAACAATAATGCATTGCGTGATTCGTTACTAAGTTTACCACACCTCTCACCACACCACCAATTAAGAATATGAATAAAAGAGGAGAAATATAATGAATAGTTATCCAATCGAAAACACAAGTGGATTCATAGTTTGTTGCGTATTGGGTTATGTAAACATAGCAATTGAACTCACTTGTTTCTTAGCCTTGTATGTGATAAAGGCTTTACGCCAACCAAGATTTCTAAAAGAATTAGTTGCTCCTTGATTTCTTGGAGAGAAAGGTCCTCATATGCACATGGCAATTGCAACCCAGTAAAGTTACATAAACCTTCTATTTGTTGGGTAATGGAGAAGTATTGTGGAGCGACATAGCCCACAATTCTTTTCACTAGATCAATAGCTTCTAAGATCGTCTCTTGCTCATCCTCCTTGCATGAAAGATCGATAAACCTGATGATATTATGTAAACACATATACATTAAATGAAGGTTAGGAACATAGTTAGTTGCGAAGAAAACAAATGGAATACTCATTTTAACTAGCACCCTCCTACAAGGATTAACTAGAAACTCATGTTTATAGGAAAATCAAATACAGATACCAATGTGTTCAACATTAAGGTTATGTCCAACATGCACTCAAGGGAAATACATTCTACACCAGAACAAAGAGAAAAAGTATGTGACCTAATAGAGTTGCAAAACATTACACTACTTTAAGTAGTTTCAAGCTTTCCACAATAAATAGCATGCACGCAAAAGTGAAAAACAAGAAAACATGGGTTTACTTGAAAATTAAACAACAACAGAAAGGAAACACTAATGTGTCAACAAAAGAAACACGTTATGGAGGTTTACGTAAATTTAAACAACAAGAGAAAAATGCAACGTTGCAATCTCAAGAAATGAGGAAAATACCAAATCAGTGTGACATGAAAAGAGTTAGTTTTAGGTTAATGGCGCCAAATTTCGAATGTTTCCTCGACCAGAGAGACCAAAGGCATTCATTTTACCTGAATGAAGGACGAAATGAGGCGTGGATGAGAGGATGGGGAGATGGATGAACATCATCATGAGGGATGAAGGTTCGGAGGAGGGCATCAATGTAAGGTGTGGCAAGGGCTCCGAGTGCACTGCAACCGAGGGGCACCATCACCAAGGAGCAAAAGCTTACACCCACTATGAAGGCTGAAGGCACGAGGACGGGCAAACAACACAATCCCATCATCATCTTCACCACCTTTCCTCCTCTCCCTTCCTCCATCTCTACTCTCTCTCTCTCTCTCTTCCCATCTTCAAATTTTCCTTTCTAAAAGCTACCAATTCCCACTTTAGAAATATCTACCTGTTCCTTTTTCTCGAGGCACATTCCAAAATTTGTATCATTGCATATTTTTTCTACAATGATCACGATTCGCATTTTGTTGGGAGAAAGAGTGTGTACACACACACACACACACACACACACACACACACACACACACACACATGTGCACACGGACGCACACGATGCATGCCCTTATTCATCTCAACGTGGTAATGAAACAATGTTAAGTTTGTCACTAGTTTAATGTACATTTCCGGAATCCATTAAGGACCACGAATCTATAACCTAAAGAAGAAGTGGGATCAATCCCCAAAACATGGACATGTTTTGGATTTGAAACACCACTGTGTATGTACTCATGCGTGATGACCAATGAAATGCGAAAATGTAGCCCTACATACATACATACATACATACATATAGCAAGCATGCATGCACATGGCACAGAAAACCAGAGGATTCTCATGTGAGCCCATTTGAGAACAAATACAAGAGTCTAGAGACCTATAGCTAGTGAGTGGCATGGTGAAACCCTATGTGAAACGATCTATTAACTTGCAAACAGCCCAACCAACACCAACGCCACATGTTTTTATTACTTATCTCCTCTCAGTTGTATGCCCAACAGATTCAAACAAATGTTCAGGGTTTCCATTGGTCTGCTTTTCTTTTGCCCACGATGAAGAGAATCTGAAAGGTCGATTTGATTTTGTTGAAGAGATTAGGGCTGCTCCTTTGCAAAACAGAGGAGTATGGTAATTATGAAAGGCTGACTATTTATTATTATGAAGGAAATCTGAAAGATCGATGTCTAAGAGATTAGGGTTTCAAAATTATCAAGGAGAATATTCCATTGCTTATCGAAACAGGGGATTCTTATTATAAAATGGACGGCTGATCATTGTGTCAATGATTTTTTTTATGATTACGAAGGAAATCTGAAAGAGCGATGGATTTTGTCGAAGAGATTAGGGTTTCAAAGTTATCAAGGAATATGAGCTGCCACTTTGCAAAATAGATGATAATTATGGCCATCAAAGGATAACCATATTTCCAATGGGTTCTTTTGCTCACAACAATTTCCAAACATGAAGGAGGGTTTGATTTGTAGCGGAGATAGTAAGGTCTTCAACTTTAAGAATCAGAGTGATGTCTTGGGATTGATAAAGTTGTGTGGAAAAGAGAAGGACTTGGCCAAAGCAAGAAAACTACACTCAAAAATCCAAGAGGAAGTGCTAATTTGGAAGAATGTTTACATAAGCACTGCCTTGGTTAGTATGTATGCTAAAAGCGGTGCTCTCCAAGAAGCACAAAGAGTGTTTGATGAGCTCTTAATGAGAAATGTCGTGGCTTGGAATGCGTTGATCAATGCTTATTCTCAACATGGCCTTCCTGAAGAAGCTATTGAATGCTTCTTACGGATGAGAGAGGAAGGATTCCTCCCTGATAAAGTGACATTTATATGTATCTTGAAAGCGTCTTCTTCTTCCATAAACTATCTTCGTATTGGAGAAAACCTGCATGTTGAGATAAGCAAACAAGGATTGTTGGAGAAAGATGTGGTGCTTGGCACCACATTGATGAATATGTATGCGAGATTTGGTTTTCTTGAAAAGGCACAAGAAGTTTTTGAACTACTTCCCTTCCACGATGTTGCATCGTGGAGTGCACTAATTGCAGGATATGCCCGGCATGGGTTTGGTGAAAAAGCTTTGAAATGCTACCGGAAAATGCAGTGTGAAGGTATCTCCCCGAATTCAGTCACCTTCATTTTTATATTGAAAACTTGCGGGGGTATGGGATGCCTTCAAATAGGAGAGGAGATACATTCGCAGGCGAAAAGGGCAGGTCTTATAGAAAATAATATTGTGCTTGGAACTATGCTGGTAGATATGTATGCCAAGTGTGGTGCAATGGAAAAAGCTCGAGAAGTATTTGAAGAACTTCGGGTGCGAGATGTTGTATCTTGGAGCGCTCTTATCTCTGGATATGCCCAGCATAGCCTTGGTGATGAAGCTTTGAAATGCTTTCAGATAATGAAGGACCAAGGAATCCCTCCCAATGCAATTACCTTCAGTAGCATTTTGAAAGTTTGTGGCAATATAGGATCACTTGAGATGGGAGAAGGGATATATGCCAAGGTTAAAGAACAAGGACTACTAAGAAAGGATATGGTACTTGGCAATTCATTGGTTGACATGTTTGTTAAGTGTGGGAGAATAGGAAAAGCAAGAGATGTGTTTGAGCAACTTCCAGAGAGGGATGTTGTGTCTTGGAGCTCACTTCTGGCCGGCTATGCCCAGATGGGTCATTCCAAAAGAGTTTTGAAGGTATTCAATAGAATGAGAAGTGAAGGTATCATCCCAAACTTAGTCACATTTCTGGCATTGATGAGTTCATGCAATCACAATGGTCTCGTGAATGAGGGGATGATGGTCTTTAATGATATGTCCAGTTTCTATTGTCTTGCTCCAACTATAGAGCATTACACTTGCATGATAGACTTATTTGCTCGAGCTGGACACTTTGACAAAGCGATAGATATGCTTCAGAGGATTTCATTTTTTGATAGGCTTCCATTATTACTAGCCCTTCTGGGTGCTTGCTGTATATGGGTTAATGTAGACATTGGAAGATGGGCATTTGAGGAATTGATGCATTTGGATAGTAAGTGTAGCACAGCATACGTGTCCATGAGGAATATTTATGCGACTGCCAGTATGCAGGAAGAGGCAGGCTGCATTGAAGCGTAAATGGAGACAAATATAATTTTCTTCCTTCATTTTTCTCCTCAGCAATGTCCATTCTTTAAGATTTTGATTCTAATATATTTATTCAAGCTCAACTGAAATTTGGTTCTACCTTCTAGCAGAGTTTTTCTCTTTCCAAATGCTCTTCTTAAGTAGCTGATAATGTTGAATTCTTTAAATATATATATATATCTCAAGCTGAAGATAATACTGACTTCACAACATGGATAAAATCAACTTTTTCTTTCAAATGGAGTGACATACCAAATATATATTTACATTGCTTGCTTTGTCAATCATTTACAGCATCTACCAATGGAACATGCTGGCATTATGCACACTATGGATTCTTGAGTGAATCAAGTTATAACTTTGTCGGAGTGTTTCTACAATATCCTGGCGTTCATGCAACCTGCATTATTTTCTAAGAATTCACCAAAAACTTGTAAAAACATGTGGTTCAAAGAATGTTTTGTCATGTTAGACAGACCAGGATACCATATGAATATGAGATGATAAATTGCTACTTAACCATGCAGGTGCAAGATTCTATAGTATAATGGAAGGAAAAAACTAAAGCAAACATGAAAAACAAAGCTCATTTCACAACTTGGATTTTTCATGTGTGTTTTGGGACCTCATAGACAAACAAAGAGTTTCAAAGTGATGTGTTCTTTTGTTTCTTCCCTGCATGCAATATCCATCATATACTCTTTGTTTCGGTTCTTTTGCTCTTGGTGCACATCCAAAAATATACTTTGCCATGCCATCTTGTGAACATTTACAGTTGTCTTGGACTTAGCAGGATGAAGAAAATTTGTTCTCTATCTTCAAGAATTTTGCTACAAGAGCACAGCATGATCCACGAGATAAATCAAGTATGAGGATTAAAATGTTGCACCCATAATGGACAAACTACTCCATAATATGCCAAATTATGACATATGATATTCTCTAAATTAATTGCACTTCAAACCCTACAATCTTACACTTTCTACTATTGTTCCAAGAAATAGAAATAAAAACAAATTCAAAGTCAAAAGTCAAAACAATACAAACTCTGCAATCAGCAACAGTGCTGCTTATTAATGAAGTTTGGAAATACTTATTCATGAAATATGCATATAAAACAAAGGCCCCATCACACGTAAACTGGTGTGACAGAAAAAAGCAAAAAAGCAAACACTGTTTCTCACATAGCTTTTGCCCATAGTCAAAGGCTACATGGAAATTGTCATTATCCTTTGCATAGTGCAAAAAGCAAAACACTTATTTCTCACATAGCTTGTCCATAGACAAGGTTACACGGGAAATGACTACCTATCAAAGAAACTGCATATGTGGATTTGCCACACTTGAAGCTGTCTAGATCACCACTCTTCATTATACCAACTGGTTCATTCTCTGGTGCTTCACAACATCCATGTATTATTGGTTTATCTTCCACGCCAGATCTGAACAGAAACTCATCTGCAACTATTGTATTGCCATCTTGTACTTCAGAGTGTTTGGGTTCGCCGTTCATGTGATTCCTATAAACATGAAAATAACAAATGAAGGTTAGCCAGTTTATTGAATGAACAAAATAAATAATGAAGTTTAGGCTTTCTTGAACCATAGGATTCATCTTTTACATTTAGGTGTTTTCCAAACAGTGTTATATTCATATTTTATACCACTTTCGTACTATCAAAATACATTTTCAACAAAAGAAACGGATAGCATTGCTTCACCTGTTTTTGGTTTGCTGCGGTTTACGTTTTTCCTGTTGCTTATGTTCATAGTTTGCCTTTCCTTTGTGTGCATGCTTCATATTCCTCTTTGAATATCTTTTCTTCAGCTTATTGTCATTAACAGTATGTGAAACAATTGAAGAAGGTGGCTCCCAAACACTTGGCGCCCATTTCACATTCAACTTTGGCCTTGGTCCAAAACCAAGTAGCTCATAACCACCTCTTAATGCAGATTTCTGCTTGATTCAAACGATACATGGATTAGCATAAGGGAAAAACTGCAATATTCCACCAAAAGACCATGGTCAACTATTCAAACAGCTACATGCTATATTCGAGCAATCTTATACTCATTTCATTCCCTATTTCTCAATTATACTGGGTGTGTCAGCAATTATATGCTCAATTCAACACCTTCTCACTAAGGGGGGTTGACCAGGTGCATTTGAGAGAATAATGACACAGTGAAATAAGATATGAAGAAAAGAACTAAATAATGGAGATCTAAATGTTCTTACAGGTGAAGTAGACTCCAAACTTCGACTTTTTTGCTCATAATGCTCATCAGAATCCTGTGAAATTTCAGATCCTTCTGCACTCTCTGAATCATGGGAGTTTCCTTCAACAGTAGTAGAACAAGATCCGTTCTTCATGCTACATTCCTTCACTGATATCTTTTCTTTATCTAACAACGAAGGTGTATTAAGTTCAACGATTTGTCGTGCCTTCTGCTTCTTTTTCTTCTTTTTCTTCCTCCCCTGAATTGAAGATTCACATTCTAGCAGTAATGGCCCTGCTAGAACGCACTCCATTGAATCCACTTTATGGATACAATGCAAGTCAGTTACAAGAGATATCTTTGTTCTCCTCTCGGATAACTGGTTATTTTCTCTCATGTCGTTGATCCAAGCCGTAAACCACGAGTTCACAATATCAATTGCTGACCTCCGATAGTTAGAAAAGTGCTCTTACACCTGTTTCCTGAGAATTTATACCATAGAAAACTTAAATTAAGTGCACTGCACAAATATGTTGTACAGATGTCACACCATTAGAAGTTCTATTCTTGTTAATCAAAAGCATATAAATAACTAAAGACATACCCCAGCAACCATTTTGGGATGTATGCTTACATGGGAAAAAAATGCTGCTCAGGCCCATGTTACAAATCATTAAAAGTTTATTTCCTCCAATTATTTTTCCTTTGAGATACATCATGCTCAACCCACGTATAATTAAAGACTTGTGCATGATAAATCTTATGTTGGTTTAATATATTCTTGGCTATTGCGCACATTATCTCAAATGTCTTTCCTATTTTCTATGTGATGAATCATTTAACTGTATAAATTTCAAGCAATTATACATACTTGGAGAAAGTAGTCTCACAACTTCATAGCAAGAAAAGGGACATTGCATTTGTCAAAAATGCCACTGCCGTCTTCACTCGAGAACAAACTTTATTAGTTTGATATGGTTTAGAAGAATGAAGCCTGCAAAGTCCCAAGGATAATTTCATAAATATTCAGAAGTAGAGATGCCAATCGACCAAAAGTATAGGGAATACATTGACCAGAAACCATAGAACACATAATATGAAAGAATGTCAACAGTTTCCGTACAAGTATCGAGTGAATTGGAACTGAAATTTTTCCTAATACTAATCAGAATATAAAGCATGAAGACTTGACTCCATAAGATATATAATTACAGCCGGTTCTTCAAAACTGCTGCAAAGATTGCCAATTGCATCAGAACACAATGCATAAGAACATAACTTCATAACCATATAATTACAGCCAATTGTTCAAAACTGCTGCAAAGATTGTAAACTGCATCATAAAACGATGCATAATGACATAATTTCATAAGCATATAATTACAAACCGTTCTTCATTACTTATGTAAAGATTGCAAACTAAATCAGAATACAATGTACGATTACTTGACTACATAAGTCATATAATTACAGCTGGTTTTTCAAAACTGCTTCAAAGATAGCCAAGTGTATCAGAATACAAAGTACAATGACTTGACTTCATAACCATACAATTGCAAACGCTTGTTAAAAACAGCTTCAAAAATTGCAAACTGTATCAGAGTGCAAAGTACAAGTACTACACTTTAAAAGCATATAATTAAAAACGGTTGTTCAAAACTACTGCAAACTATCTGTATTTTAACGTTTTCAGACTACAGATAGACTTAGATTCTACTCTAATTTCATTTTCAATGTGCGTTCTAAATCACAGACAGATGGTGAGTAATTGCTTATGTGGTTGATATAGCTTTTGCATGCACACCTAGGATGTTGTGTTTGTGCCCACATGGAGATACCCATTACATCCTTTGAATCAGTACATATACACATGCCAAAATCTTGTATTCGAAACCAGCACAAATCTTGTATTTGACACCAGCATGAGGGCGATTTATAAAAGGAGAGAAATGAACAACTATCATAAAGGATGTTTGTGTATATATCATACAACAAAGAATGATTCTTTCAGACACAAAACTTATCCAGTTTGAATGACAGATCTGATTCAATGAAAAACATGTCAATACATTGCATATAAAGAAAAGGTGAATTTACCAACAAGACTGACCAGTCTGTGAGATAGATCACACAGAAAACATATCAGAGATTTGCAAGAAATACACGGTTTATTACATAGGATACATTATATTCATAAAAACGATTATTTTAAAGGCTTAACCGTCCAGATAACTGACTGGATCAATATCATAAATGAATTTGACTTTAGGAATAATAGTCATCCAGTTTGAAAGAATAATTCGACCAATTTGAGAAACACGCTCGTTCAGTTTTTGCATAAAACACTCATGCACTTATCGTAAATGAGTGATAATTGGGAGACAAAATTGATGGAGTTTTTCCATATAATGCAGTTTGTGTGAGAGAACCCCGAGGGAGGAAGAAGATTATTTATTTCTGTTGGTACAAGAGGGAAGGATAGTTCATAACGATTCAGGTACAAGAGAACACTCAAAAGTTCGAAGCGGAATAGATTTACATGTACATCAGAATTGAGAAAAAAAAAACTTCTTTCACTTAGATTTGGAAGGGCTAATGTACTTTCACATAGCTATAGAAGTATCGGAGGAATTACACATACATATATATAATTATATGTATATATGTATACATATGCATAAATCACATATAACGAATGAGTACTGCACAGCAAACTCATCCACAGATCTGAACGAAAACAGTCATGCAAAGAAAATACTTTAACGCGTGAACTCTTCCATGTTGTAAGAGAGATCTAACAGACAGTGACACGTATATAAAACACATTACAGATCAAAATCAGCGACATTTCTACGGAAAAAACTCTTCGATTCGTTTACCTGTAGAGAAGATGGAGAAGAAGAGGCAAAGTGTCCCTTTCACTGATCACTTAGACTTGAAGGGACCGACGTACTTGGATATGGCTATGGAAGAATCAGTCCGAAGACCAGAAGGCCTGTGTATAGGCTGCTGAATCAGTTGCCATTTGGTATGCTCGCGGGCACAAGAGGCCCTGAACATACTGCGGTGGAGGAGAACAAGATTTCTTCTCTGGCACAAGCACACTCGCTTGCTTTCTATCCGATCTTCGTCTTCCGTGTGGACGATGGAAGAGATGGGTAATTAGGGTTTAGCAGAAGCAAAGCAAAAGAATTTGGAGGTCAAGTTTCCATAGCCATGGTTGCTGCACTCTCTCTCTGTGTCTCTCGATTTATGTATATGAAGAAGAGTGAATAACTATGTATGTATGTATGTACATATATATACATATACATAGATGTAACTTCTCATTATTTTTATCATTATAACTTCTCATTATTTATAAGTTAACGATGAACAATGTCTCTCTCTCTCTTCTCCTTTTGGTTTTGGTTTCACACTATGCCTAAGTGTGTCTATGTGTGTCCAGAGTTGAGACGAGACTATATCCATCAATGATATCACCCATCCCAATGCCTTCCGCACCCCGACCTAACATGGGGACACTTTTCACGACCTCTAGGGTCACGAAGGTCATAAAAAATTTACAACATAGGAAATCCATGGACCACACAGGATTGCGAGCTGAGCACATCATATATGCTCTCGAGTGTCTAGCCCCCTTTCTCACTCTAATCTTCGACCGTGCCCTCGCCGAGGGTTTTCCACCACTGTGGACCATGAACACAGTGGCCCCTATACATAAAGGAGGGGACCCAACGGACCCAAATATGATAAGTCATACGCTCGCTAAACTATATGGTGCGGTAATGGAAGCGGAGCTCAACGATTATATGGAAACATTAAGTCTTCGAGCACCTGAGCAGGTTGGCTTTAGATGAGCCTTCTCCACTATTGACCATATCTTCACACTTAGGTTAGACGAAGGCTCGTAAGAAGAAACTATATTGTTGCTTTGTGGACTTCCGCAAAGCCTTTACACAATTCCTAGGGAGAAGTTGTTTGATAGACTTAAGAGCTTGGAGATACCAAATGACATGATCTGGACCATTTATGTCCTATTTGAGCAAGTCTTTGGGTGCGTAAGATGCCCATGTGGCCTATCCGATTGTTTCACTAGCACCATTGGTGTAAAACAGGGTTGCTCCCTATCACCGACTCTTTTTGGGATCTACATTGATGATATCACTGATTTTATTGCTCGTAAGGGAGTAGCTATTGGGGATGCGCAAATTAGTCTCTTACTCTACGCGAACGACATTGTCTTGCTCTCGGAGTTAGAACACGACCTACAAAAGCATCTTAATACCCTAGATGACTTTTGTACACAACGAGGACTGGTAGTGAATCTAGCGAAAACTAAAGTCCTTATCTTTTATACATCGTCTTGAGTTAGGAGTAAATGTCACCTAATCCTCTCTCATAAACTAGTTGAGGTAGTTGGATCATATTTATACTTGGGAGTCACTTTTAGTGCTCGCTCAAGTAAATTCTCGATGACCCAGGCATCCAAAGATAGGCTAACGAGAGGGTATGCATCCCTCTCACTCTTCGAGAGACAATGCCAACAAGCATACTTTCAAGAGTCATAGACTAAGGGATGGCTCTTCGACTCATTAGTGACCCCTTCCCTCATGTATGCATCAATAGTATGGGCTCCAGGTCTACCATCTTTCATGTGGATGCAATTAGAGAGACCTTTGGTGACGATGTTATCACGTCAACTCCAAAGCAAATTGACAGTACCACATGACATTATTAGAGCAGAGTTCAGTCTACCCCTGATGTTGTAAATCATTTGTCTCATGGGCCAATTTTGGCCTTAGAAGACGTTAATATATCTTTCTCTCTCTTTCTCTCTCTCTCTCTCTCTCTCTCTCTCTCTCTCTCTCTCTCTCTCTCTTGTGTGTTGGATGCCTACCATTGTCGTTGTTAGAAATGAGGTGATCATAGTTTATTCCTCAGATGAAAATGCCCTGTGATTGATGAGGTCATGACTTTGCGATTTGTTGAATGAAATGTCTATGCAATGATTAGGGGGCAATATGTGAATGATAACACAACAACATGTTATTCAATGGATGAAAGGGCCTTATGATGATGAGAGGTTGTTATACACAATGTGTCGAAGGAGTCATTGATCGTTTGAGGAAAGTGCCACATGACGATGAAGGATTGTCATGATTCCTCTTATTAAAGGACCCTATGATGATCATAACATTTCTCAAGCCTCAATGCAATTTCTAGGCCATTGTTACTACCGTTTCCTTCACTCTTTTTCAAAATATGTGATGTTGGCATTTTGTCATTTGCATATTGTTTCACAAACCATTATGCAAAATCCACACTTTGCCCGCACTAAGGTTCTTCATATGTATTTTCCAAATCACAATGCAAGTTGTCGAAACATGATTGATCTCTCACACATTGTTGCCTAGCCTCTACGCGAAATCCAACTTGTGATCTCTATTTATCAAATTTGATAGTGTTTCCTAATGATCGCAACATCAGAATGCATTGATTGAGAACTAAACCCATAACTTTAATGCCACAATGTATGGTCTTTACCACTACAATACATGTTTGGGCATATAGAATTTTAACAAAGTGATTGATATAAATTTTATGAGCAATAATTTGTGGGGACATTTGAATTTGCTCTATTACATGAAAAGTCTCTTTTATTATGCATAAAGCTAAGGCATTTGCAAGCAATGGGTGGTTAGTTTCTTTTTGTCATAACTCTACCTACTTTCTGAACTCTTGAAATGAGTTATTGGTAGGAGAATGTTATCATTTTCATCTTTTACTATGTCTCAATTTCCATGCCGTGAAAATATTTTGCAGCGGCAACCTCACCATGTGCATGATTTCAAACGAAAGTTATGAAGAGTTCTATATTGAATGTAATTAATATCTACGCCATTACTTGAGTATAGAAACCGCAAGCTCGAGGCATTTGAATATGCAAGCTTCTCATTATCTCTCTTTTTAGAACACGTGTTCTTGTAATTTCTTCTATTGCTCTTTATTCTTGTTACTTATATCCTATCTCTTATTTAACCATTAATTATCGTGTGTAACATTGCATCATGTGCACATCATAGCTATCTATAAAGAATTATCCATTTTCCTAGAACAAACCTTTCTACCTTTTTGATGGGATTGAATAAGGTATGCTAGGTCAGGAAAAGTACAATAATTTGGATCTACATTGGTCTATTATCAATTAGCCAACAATTTGCAAACATTGATGTTTCATAGTTTGCCCTTAATGTTGGTTGTTGAAAGTGAATTTGTAAAGCGACATTCGTATGAGATAATGTTAAAGTCAAAACTAAGAACATTGGGTCATGGAAAGCAAATAAGTAAAGCCGTGTATATTGTTGGGAGAGAATTACAAGGTGTCCATGTTTGCAAACAAAAACGATGAAGACTTGAGCCCATGCTCCATACCCAAAGTTACACAAGCTTGCATTTACTTTTTGATAAGGTAAGATCATGAGCCTTTGGGGTTTCTCACCAATAAGTGAAAGAGTTAACTTGGGGAAAAAAAAAGGGAATCTAGAATCAATTGTTTTGACTTATAAAATTGATGGGGAGCATCAATGAGCATCTTTTGACCAAGATTGGTGAACTTTTGACTGTTCACTTTTCTTATCCACAACCCATGCATGATGTATCCACGACTCATCCATTACTGTGTATGGCCCATGTAAAGCTTCAAAGTTGACCTTTAAACTAAACAATCCATTCAATTTTCAAACTTCGTAGACCGGCATTTAAAATGTAGCAGCAAACTAAACAACATTTGCAAACCAAATCTTCATATTAAAGCACTGACAGAAGTTGCATGAGTGAAGTCTACATATTAACCAATGGACAAAACATATCAAAACTTCCCAAGTCAATATTTAATTTCATTAAAACTCATTGAAATTACAATAATGCTTGCTACTATAGGGGCATTCATCGCAGTGTAATTACATCATCAATTGCTCTTATATTTGTATTAATTCCAATGTAAATACATCATTCATTGCTCTAATTAACAATATCATTACAACGCAAACCATTACTATCACCTATATGTTTTCTTGTATTTATATTTTCAATTCGTTTAAATGTATTATCAAATAGAAGATGTCAATTTGTGCCTAATATCCAACTCATCAAAACGTACTTTATCATAAACCTGTAGTTATAAATGATCCAACTAAGTTTTTATTGGGATAGAATCTAGCACAACTCGGGATTATAACGCTCCAACCATTAAATTCATGGATATTCAACAGAAATAATGCTTGAAATTCTGTTCCCTTAAATCACATTTTCAAGGCTCACACGAGGAAAACTACGAAATGGCGATGTAGGTAGCTCATATACTGTAAAACATAAACTTTCAACAAAAGAATAATAACAGGAAATATTTTCATTTTGTATTTTTTTTATTGAAACATTGCAACTCAGACATTGAAACATCAAAATGTATGTCTGAGATAACAGAAACTTTGCTCCATTCTGTCAAGATTCTAAAGCTCACATGAGAAGAAAACTAAGGGAAATAACAAGATTTACAACATAGCGATAATAATAAAAAAGAAAACGTGTTTATTGAGACAATTCCAAACACAAAACCTTTGTATAGGTCGGTGGCCCACACCTGCTGATAATTCTTTCTTCTTGGGCATTAAAACGGATATCCCCAAAAAACGAGTGATTTGAGGAGATCCATCAAAGGAAGTGTCATGATGCAGAGAGTAGAGATACACTATTTGGTCATCGTCGTCTTCTTCTATTGTTAGTCGGAACAGGAACAGGACCACTGCTCCTCATCATAGTTACGAACTCATTGTAGTTGATGCAACCATCCTACCAAGCACAAAAACATAGCAATATCATCACTGATCCTTGAATATATCATAAAAAACAATTACAGAAGTTCCTTATCAATTCCCTGTCATCTCTTTTCCTACAGATGTTTTGAAGTAAGATTAATAAACAAACAAGAAAATGTCCTTTTTCTTTGGGCATAAATTTTACATCTATCATTTTATAACAATATCTACTCACATGATCAGTATCGACTTCCGAAATGATGTCTTTAATGGTCTCCTCATCTCCCATGTTATGGTCTTCCAGAGCTTGTTCTAATTCTTCTGTTGTGATGTAACTGTATTGAAAAACATCCATTGCTTGAGCTACAACTAGAAATGAGCATATTATGGGAACAAAAATAGCACCCATTAACATACCCACTATTATCCTTATCAAAGTATTTGAATGCAGAGAAAAGGTGATCTTCTTTGTCCATCTTGTTCATATGCAACGTTGCGGTGATAAATTCCATGTAATCAATCGTCCCATTCCCATCAACATCAGCCTACATAGAGATAATAAAAAATTAACTGGAAATTACAACGATGCAGCTCAAAACATCACAACATACAAAGTCCAAATAAATGATGCACTTTTCCTCTTGTTTTTTGTAAATGTAGTGAAAAAAAGAAAAAACTAACCTTTACAAACCTATAAGAGAAATGTATTAAATAGAACAAATGTTTTGAGAAATAACTCTCCCCCCTGTAAATAACACGTAATTTATGACACTAACCGCCTCCATTAGTTGGCGAACTTCATAATCTGCAAGCATTGTTCCTTGTTTAGCTAGGCCCTGTTTTAGCTCTTCCATAGTTAGTGTGCCACTATTGTCAGTGTCAATGCTCCTAAACAGTTCCTTCAACCCAGTGACCTCCTCTTCAGATAAATTTGATGCTATGACCTGTGTAACAATATTTTGAGGAAAACATAAATAAAAATGGTTTCTGCAAGAAACCAGCCTCTCTCTCTCTCTCTAACACATAATAAATATATATACTATACCTTCAAAGCAAGTTTTTTAAGTTTATTCATAGCTCTGAATTGCTTCATCCTTGTCAGCACAACATTATCGAGTGGTTTATCTGGAGCTTCTCCATCGATACGGATCCATGGATGACCTACAATTACATAAATAAAAATAGAACAAATAAATAACAAGAAGAAACATGAACAAAGATATAGATGAAAAAAACAAAGTGTGTCCCTGCAGTGGGATAAAAATGGATGAATTTTAGGATATCAAGAATATACACTTACTTAAAATTGCCTGGGGAGTCAACCTCTCCCTTGGGTTCTGTTTCAGCATCTTGCTTATAAGGTCCTTGGCTTGAGGGGAGATGTATGGCCATGGATCACATTCAAAGTCTATCTTGCCCTCCACAATGGCGTTAAATATTTCCTTTTCAGTCTCTGCAACATGTTATATTAGATTCCATCCGTATATTTTCTAGTTTCTTTTTCCTCCACTAACTCATATGTGTGTGTGTGTGTGTGTGTGTATAGTAATAAAAGCTTCTAAGATGTCTAATTGCTCACATTTCTTGCAAATATATAAATAGATACAGTTATTTCAGAGGTCAATATTTTACCAGCCCAAAAAGGTGGAACACCACTCAAAAGAATGTACAATATCACGCCAGCACTCCAGACGTCTGCTTCTGGGCCATAATTGCGTTGAAGCACTTCCGGAGCCACATAATATGCACTGCCAACAATGTCTCTAAATACTTCACCTGGGATATATCACAAGGAAAGATTATCAATCGATGTTCTCCATCACATCTTTGCATGTAATTGTTAACTATCATGTGGAAAAGAATCTCATTTAGACAATCAACAACACAGAAATACAATGGAGGAGACAAAAGTTATAATAAGCAGAATGCAAATAAGACCCAATTCTAAAGAAGTTTATGTAGGGCCTAAACAAGTTTACCATGGTTTTCTTAATCCTAAAAACAACCTTTACAGGCATCAAGTAGATCCATCAACCTCATAGATTCACTTCGATTCACGTAAGGTTATGTACATTCCTAATCAAATTTACCATGGTTTTTTTAATCCTAAAAACACTCTTTACTGGCTTCACGTAGATCCATCAACCTTATAGATTTGCTTAAGGTTATGCGCATTCAGTTTGTTTTTTGGTAATATAAGAAAGATACATCGTTTGAAGAAGATTCGTTGGTCCTATCACCTCCTTCATATTATATATATACTCATAACATCCGAATCCATAGAAACTTTACCTATGATTTTGTTTTCATCGTAAACAACCTGACTTAGAAGGTCCATATGATATATTATTGACTCCATCAACCTTACCCAACTCCTTTCAGATTATTTAGATGCTCATAACCTGGGATTTTGTTTTTCATCCTACAACAAATTCAGCTAGGTTTTATTCTCCACAATAAACAAAAACACTCCGTAAGTTTCCTTTTCCTTTCCTTCTTTCCTTAAAAGAAGATGTGAGGAGCAATGCACACGCATATGCTCATGACAACCTACATTCCATACAGATGTTTACCTAGTTTCTTTTGGCTCATCAAAAAGAAGGATTTACCTACCTGGTTTGAAGAAGATGGATAGACCAAAATCAGTGGTCTTGAGAGGAGAATCCTCGCTCTTGTTGAGGAGGAGGAAATTCTCGGGTTTAAGGTCTCGATGCATAACACCAAGAGAATGGCAAGTCCGAACAACCTCAATCATAGTCCTCATCACACCAGCAGCGACTCGTTCAGAGAACTTGCCTTTCGCAATGATCCTATCGAACAACTCTCCACCCGCACACAACTCCATTACCAAATGAACCGAGCTCTTGTCCTCGTAAGCGCCTTTGAGCTCCACAATATTAGGGTGACCCGTGAGAAGATGCATGATTTGAACCTCTCTTCTGACATCCTCAATATCTTCTTTGTGTGTGAGTTTCCTCTTCGATATAGTCTTACATGCAAAGAGCTCTCCATTGGATTTATTCGTGCAAAGGCGTGTGATGCCGAATTGACCCCTCCCAAGCTCTCGCCCGAGCGTATATGTCTCTCTCAAATCTTCCATGGGCCTATTCAAAACGTTACCAATCTCTACCTTCTTCAAATGTAGTGCCGAATTGCTAGTATTACTACCATTAGTACGATCCGAAGAATGCTTAGTTGTAGATATGTTGCTGTTGTTACTGTGTTGTGAAGGATTTGGTGGTCTTTGAGACTGAGGTGGCTTATATGATTGCTTGCTCTGTTCTTGTGGGTTAATTGTAGACGAATATGATTCTTGCTTCTTCTGACCTCGACCTTTACCCTTGGTATTGGTATTTCCCATGATCAATTTTAATACAGATAGATGGATAGATACGGCTATTTGAGTCTAAATGTGTTGACACAGATATGTGTGTGTTTACAGAGATGGATATATGGGTTCCTCTGTTCCTCTGATGTTAATTTTTTTTAATCTTAAAAAGATAAACAAGACAGAGACGGAGATAGAGAAATGAAATACTTCAGATCTGAATGATTGCACTGTGCAGAGAAATATAAGTGGGTTTCTTCTTCTCGTCAGGTCCTCCTCCTCCTCCTCCTAAACTGGGTCAGAAAACAGAACAGAAACAGAGAATATAGAGATGATTAAAGAAAGAATAGAGTAGAATGGAAGAGAGAGAGAGAGAGAGAGAGAATTCAGAATCACGTTCCACAGATCTCAGGCAAAAAGAATTTTTCCTCTTCTTTTTTCTATTCAGACACACAGACAGAAAAAGAGAGAGCAATTCAATACATACCCAAACATGCCATACATAGTATGTACATACATACATATGTATGTATGTATATGTGTATGTATATGATATATACACTACATACATATTTCCTTGACTCATTCAATGCTGCCCCCCCCCCCCCCTTTCCTTTGTTCTAAACTTCTAGTCTAGAACAAATGTATGTATGGTATGTATGCATGTAGCTTATTTGTATGCATGCATGTATATGCATTTAAAACCCCTTCCCCTTCCTCTTCCTCTTCTTCCTCTTCTTCATCTTTCAATCACAAGACTTAGATTTCCTTGAGACCCATTCAACCATGGTCACAAACGTGTTGTACTCATATCATCGTCATTGTATTAGTTGTATACACCCTTCATCAGCTCATTGGTATTGTGGTGTGCTTTTTTGGTCATCTTTTCACTCATATCCTGTGTACACCCTTTGTATTTGTTTCATTGGTATCCTCTTGTCAATACATAATATCAAACGGGCGAGAAGGGTAGCGACATTGACTCCACCTGTCTTTGTCGCCCTTTGTTATTATCATCGTTTACCCCTTTTGTCTATGTTTTTATTGACCATACTAAAACTCTACACTTTGTAGTCTCGTTGATATCAACATTTACTTTGGGTCAAATAGATCAAGATAAATTGGACTTTGCCATTATCTTTCCCTAACATCATTAGATCGCATTGTCCCGCCTCCCCTTGGTCTATGTTTTCCCCCGTCTTTAGCGATTGTGTCACAATCTCACTAGTATCATCACATACCACTTCTCGGAAATTTCCCCCGTCTTTAGCAATCATAATCTAGCATTTTTATGGATGGGTTGAAACCCAATAATAAATTATTATTATTGCTATAAATCCCATGTTTTTTGTCCCTATTTATTAGTAACTATGTAAGATATTTCCTAATTTGCTTCTTCTTATTAGATCAACATTGTGAATTTGGGATAGATTTTCTTTTCATTATTTATCAAGATTGTGTTGAAAACATTTTCAATTATCAAGGACAGTAAATTAGAGTATTGTCTTCGTCTCTCGAATAAGTGAAAATATCCTATTACATTGGATAATGCTACGAGTGGAGAGGAGATGTTTTTTGTCCTCTCTTGTCATGTCTTTCAAACTAAATTTGTAAAGTCGTCGCATATCAACATTATCAATTTGTGTGCTCTTGAATAAGATAAAACCATATTGTCTCACAAACATGTGAAACAAAATTTAACCAATATCGATCATATTATAGTTCAACCCATTATCCTAACTCTATAAATCTCGTGAACTTACCTCTTAGTCAGAGGTCATGTGGAATTTATAAATGACGAATTCCTCCATGAGCAAGTGCTTATGTGGAATGATTGTTTATGAGTGTGTGCACTTTATATTTGTGTCGTTGTGCAAATATGAGATTCGATGCAATTGATCGAATAATGGTCTTGGTGTCGCTCCGTCAACAATGACAACTGCATGCCACCTTGTCATGAACGAATTGAGTTCCCTGTGATGAATCCAATAATATTTGTTCTTGATACACATTAGGAAGAAAATGATTGTAGTTTAGCAAAAGAAAAATAAAATTTAACATCTGATTTCTTCTCCCACAAAAAGAGGAATTGAGCATCAATTTTTGTCGATTAATAGAAACAACAGAGGAGACTATCTTACGGTTGGAGAAAGATTGACATATCAACGTCATCAAACTTGTCATGAAAATATAAAAGCCGATGAGAGACCATTTCAACATAAATGCATAACTATTTCAACATGATATGGTTCTTCCAGGGTATGAATATAGCATTATACAATAAAATGGTTCATAAATCTCTCTCTCATGAACCCCAAATCTGTCCATAAGAATGTACGTTCTTCTAGACATGAACATTGTTAAAGTCTGAATATACAATATTGGAGCTATAGAGAAACCCGTAATTTGTCAAAAATAATCAAGCATGTCTAGTTTTTCTCTTTCTTCCTTTCTTTCTTAGAGAGAATTCATTTAGAACAATTTCCACATGTCAACATGCAAAGCACAATGTGATGTATTGCCTCTAATATTGTTAGAGCTAGATCCTAATGTAAGCATGAGATAAGGATATAATAAATATATAGAAAAGAAAGGACAGAGAGAAAGAAGGGTGTCGATCCACCCAATCATTGTTACCCGTAGGAGTTGTATGGGGAGGTATAAAGATGGAACACGATAAAGTGGTTGTTGTGTATGTGTAATGTATACAAGTGTGTGAGGATGAGTATGTGTATGAACACATGCACATTTTTGTGTGCATGTGTACAAAGATGAGAGAGTGGGTAAATGGTGTAACTCCCTACTTGTCTCATTCTTTATTTGCAACGATTACCTCTTATACATATATAAACCCCACCCACGGGGTATCATGGAAGAGAAGAAGATTTTGTGTCTTTATTTCTCTCTCCCTCACGTGTAACCCCCTTGGGAGGGCTCCACCCCCCACTCATAAACACTTGGCATGTCCTATTGTTGACCCTCCCTTGTGAAGAAGTCTCTCTCTCTTTTATTATTATTATTATTATCATAATTAGCTTACCCTCACGGTAAATTGTTTACATTACTAGCACTACATCTTGGGTTCGAAACCCAATTTTCTCACCTCTCTATTACACTAGACTATATATCTCTTATTTCACTAGATGCCACTGTGGAATGTAGGGGTTGAACCCATGACCACCTGGTCTCCATTGGGCAACCTTACCGATTGAGCTACATCCATTTGGACTCTCTCTCTCTCTCTCTCTCTCTCTCTCTCTCTCTCTCTCTCTCTCTGTGACATGCATGTCAGTTTGTCCCTGTGTTAAAGAGTGTGACTATTAGAGGTTTAAGCAGCCTAGCTCAAGGAAAGAACCTAGTCTCATTGACAAGCTTTTCACAAAAAAGAAGCTCAAAATGGAATCCAGACATCATGAAAGAACACAAATGCATGTGTCTCACTATCTTTGAGGGGAACAAAGATACGCTTAACATGAAAGTTAGTGATAAGATGAGATCACAAGATCCTCATAGAGTTCACCACATGAGTTCAGAGTGATAGCATTGACACATCTGCCATGAGTGTTGAAGGGCTGACAGTGCAGAAACAGGTATCATATGAGGATTCATTACCTCAATCCTTTGAGTTTTCATCTGAGGAGAGATAGGAGAATAGAGATGGTTATTTACAACCTATCTCACAGAAAGACAACATCTTTGCATTGAATGTGAGAAGGCATTCTGAGACAGAAAACATGTCACATTTACTGGTGACGTAGTTCCTAAAGACTTGGAATACGAATGGAGGTACAGAAAAATACAAATATTGTAGAAACACAACTCACCCTAGCATTCAAGAACATTTCTACAGATCATGAGCCAGCCAGCCAGAGTCACCAGAAGAAGAAGTGGCAAGGAAGGAAGAAAAGAAAGATTGGACCCTAGAAGCTGTAGGGAAGACAGAGAGAAGGAAACGAAGAACACAAGAACGAGAGAAGAGAGAAATGAAGACAAAGAGAAAGAAACGAAGAAAGTAGAGAATGAAATCCAGAGAGAAAGGGAAGAGAGGTAGAGAGGAGAATTTCAAAAATTAGAGGGCATATGAGAAATTTTCAAAAACTTGAAGGTAAAACGAGAATATCAAAAACCAAGCATGGTACAAAAACTCAACTCACATGAAGGAAATGAAGAATACATATACACGCAATGTGATTTTACGACCCATGTTGTCGTGATGAGCTGATTGGTGTGTGATCCAATTGTGAGATGTGCTAACCGAACGAGAAGGTTCGTGTCAAGCAAGCTTTGATTGAGGTTATTGATCGTAGAGTAATGTTTCATTTGAGGGTTTTTTGACCCACGAGAAGACCGATGGAGTTCTGGTCAACAAGAGTTTGTCATGGCAAGTGGGTTCGATCATGTAATGCATTGTCCCACAAGCATGCCATGTGTTACCCCCAAGAGTTGTACGGGGAGGTATAAGGGTGGAACACGATAAAGTGGTTGTTGTGTATGTGTAATGTATATGAGTGTGCGACAATCAGTATGTGTATGAACACATGCACATTTGTGTGCATGTGTAAGAGAAGAAGATTTTCCCTCTCATTTTCTGTATCTTTGTTTCTTTTCTTTTTTTATTTTATTATTATTGTAGTTAGCTTACCCTAGTGGTAAGTTGATAGCACTACATCTTGGGTTCGAAACCCAATTTTACTCACCTCTCTATTATATTATATACTCCATACATATCTCTTAATTCACTAGATGCCACTGTGGAATGTAAGGGTTGAACCCATGACCACCTGGTCTCCATTGGGCAACCTTACCAACTGAGCTACTTCCTAGAATTGTGTGGGAAGCAAGCAAAAAAATCCAAAAGCCTTTGATCATATTTGACCATGCTTTCCACATCTCTTCGATCGAGCCCAATCTTTGCATGAATTCCTCTCACAACCACAATGTGCACTCTCGATTGCAACATTCATTGGTAAAGTTCTTGAACATCGAGAGTCACTACTCACTTTCACACGTATCACGTGAAATGTAATATTTTTGGTCTCATAGGTCATATTTGACCTCCAAAGACGGTAATATAATCTCTCTCTCTCTCTCTCTCTCTCACTCACTCACTCTCTCTCTCTCTCTCTCTCTCACGCATAACCCCCTTGGGAGACCCCCACCCATAAACAACCACCCTCGGGTGAAGGGATCGAGACGGGCTCGAGCCTCGATCGACATCCCATACCACCGTTATGGCATCGAGTCGTACCTGGTACTGGTGCGCTCGCTTACAAGAGTTTGATCACCACTTAAGTAGAGTCTTGACGTAGTTGAATCATCTCAAATGAGGGTAGTTAGGCCTCATATTTATAGCCAAACCTAAGGCCCCCAGGCAAGGTCACACTTGGCCTTTGTGGGTTGTCTCAATCCCAAGTATTAGAAGTAATCCTTCCCTTCTTTACACTCTCGATTAACCCTCACACTTTATCCACATGTATAGAATACTACGGTACAATCTTACCACGAGATATTATATGTTCATGCCTGTAACATACTCCCCCTCTTTAAAACATTACACTATTGCAATGAAAAGTTAGGGAAATTAGTTTTAAGAGTATTTTCTCATTCCCATATAGCATCTTGTGTAGACTTATCCAACCATTTAACTTTAAATTCTCGGATTATTTTAGAACGCAAATTTTTTGTTTTAACATCAAGAATTCTCTCTGGTAAATGTGGTTTAGAAGATAATTTGCCCACATATGTTTAAGAAAACATATGTGTCTAGAAACCTCTTTTCCCCCTTGTTAACTAGACAACTATGTTGGTACGTTACTCAACCTCAAGTCTCATCATTACAATGGCTACCATAAGGAGCAACCTAATCATGGTCAAGCCAATAGTAGTCAACTTTTCGTAGTAGGCCCATGTGGCCCATCACATGGTTACGTCATTACAAATGCCTTCTGTAATGATGATCTCATGGTGGCATCATAAGCATGTAACGAGTGAGGGATGTTGGATGTGTGTGTCATAGGGGCAACCTCACATGAAGTGGATCAAGCCCTTATGCTCACAACATCATTGTGGTTATGCTTGTTTCGTTGTTATATGTTACTGGCCGGCAAAGGAGTCCAGAGTGTGAAACGGGGAGTTATTTAATTAGTAGGAATGGTTGTAAGTAAGCTATGAGTGTGGACGGACGGATCGGAATCGGTATGCCGTTCCAGATCCGGACCGATCCCGAACAGGTGCGGATGACACCGTTTTGTAATACAGACCGGAAACCTATTTAAAGGCCCGGATATAATGTAATGAATAGCGGTTAATTAATAAAGCTTAGTGTTGTTATCTCTCTGTGTTAATTGCCGTTCTGCATTCATTGTTATATCTTACGCGTGTGATTATTAAAGACGATCATGCTAAGTAACCTAATTAAGTCGGATTAATCGTTGAGTCTAATCCTGTTGCCGTAACACCCCTTTGGTGAAGTGTCTTCCGTAGACACCCTGTGTTAGGCCATTGTCCGGCCCTAAGAGTTAACACAGTTTTTGGCGACCACGATTCCTGTTTTTGCAGCGAACGACGGCACGGATGGATGACTAGATCAACGCACGACCTAGTTACAGATCGAACTCGACGCCTTGCCGAAAGGCAAAGGAGACGTGAGGCTTTCCAGCAAGCGGCGCAGGAAATTAGAGCGGATTGCTCGTTTTCCAACGTAATCTGGAGAGTAGTGGAGGACTCCCTCTGGTTACAGCAAACATCGTACCCGGATGACGGCAGCAACCTAAGCAGCCTCCGAGAAACCGAATCCCTTCTCCAGGCGTTGGCAAACGGAGAAGGCGAAGCAGAAGCCTTTTCAGCGTATGAATCGGACTCCAAAGGGGAATATAACGTGCACACGAACTACCGTTGCAGCAACGAAACCCCGGGCGGACCGGAGGACGAAGGATCAGATACCTTACCGACACCAGAACCGGAAGTGCTAACGCTGGAACCCCTGGAACCAGCAGAGGAAGAGCGACCTCCGACACCGGAAGTCGAAGAGGAGAGGCCTCCGTCACCAAAAGAAGAGGAAAGACCACTGACGCCGGAGAAAATCCCGGAACGAGCACCAACACTGCCCACCCGCCCGCGCACCGATACCGGACGACGACATGCCGTTCCAGTACTCCAAGTATAGAGATGATCCAGACGCGGAAGCTCATGTGCACGCCTTTGAACAGACATGGGAAGCCAACCATGTGTCCCAACGATTGACCCCGGATGAAGAGGAACGCTCTAAGATAGCGGAATTTGGCGTCACATTGGAGGGACCGGCAGCAAGATGGCGCCGGACGCACGACCTGTCTACCATCAACAAGACCGTAATGGTAGGCTTATTTTATACCATCCGACAGGAAGCAGGGGAGAGCATTCCCCAGTTTTTCATCCGGTTTCAACGGATGCATAGTCAGCTTGCCCGTGCACCCCCGAAGGAGGAATTACGGACTATATTCCTAAACGCGCTCCGGGAACCCCTACGCACGGTTTGCACGGTAATTGACTTCCGCACAAGTACCATCGACCAGGTCATTGACCGGGTGAGAGAGATGGAAAAGACAAGCTCCTGGCTCACACTAGGAGCACTCCAACGGGCATTACCGTTCGATGAAGACCTCTAGTTTCGACAAGCAATACAGTGAACAACCTGCTTGAATTCCGGACACTCGGCTCTAGAATGCACTATGAGGACGCAATGTGTAATCTGTCAATCCAAGGGCCATACGATGGATAGGTGCGAGTATAATCTATTGAACCGGCAAGCACCGCCCGTCCGACAAATTGAGACACGCAGCAGCCAGGATGAAGAAGAGGAACGCTGGCGGCGAATGGACCGCGACCGACTGGCACAGGATGTCCGGTATGGCGATCGACGGGAGAATGATGTCCGGTACGGTGATCAGCGGGATAACTATGACCGGCATGATCGGTACCGGGATTACAATAGACGATACGAACATTACGACCGAGAGCACTCCCCCGGGTATCGTCAGCAACGGGAGGAATACGGCAGATATAACGGGTAACCCCGTCAAGAGTACTGCAATAAGAAGAGCTATAACAAAAAACGACATTTCAAAAAAGGCGGCTACCCACGGGATCCGGAACAAGGAGCTTCAAGCAGCCAACCGGCCCAAAACCCCCCGCGTACCACAGGACCTACCTCGGGTACAACAGACAATGCTGAATCCAACAATACCCGGAAAGCCTACTGCTACTACTGCCGACAGGAAGGCCATTATAGTAATCAATGCCCGGTGAAGAGCTATGAAAAACGATCGGCGGTAAATATGGTAGTCCTTGAGGTGGCAGATCTGCAGTAGGTGACCACAAGGTTGAAGGGCATGGCCAAGGAATGGGAGACGCAGGAGACCATCCGGAAACAAGCGACGGAATGGGTGAAGAAAGCAAACGAGCAGAATGTCACAAACTTACAACGGCAAAAGGAGAACACCGTAGGGCTTGCCGGCGGTAGTCACTCCGAGAACGAGACATGGCAAGCGTTGCAAGAATGCCAGATTACGCTGCCACTAGGACGACTCCTACAACTCGTGCCAAGATTCACGGAAGGACTGAAGACGGCCATGACGGCAGGAGAATCATCACCGGCACCGGTACTCTTCTCGAATCCGGAGGAGGGACCAACGGTGGTGGACACCAACAGTCCGGTAATCACTACCATTGTAAAAGGGAAAGAACTCCCCGACACAGTTATAGACGGAGGCTCTGGGGTGAATGTAAGAAGCCTCCGGACGTGTGATGCCCTAGGAATCCACGAGTGGGAGCCGTGTCCGTTCTAGTTGCGGATGGCCGATACAAGCTCAGTGCGGCCGATAGGATTAATACGGAAATTAGAAGTCACCGTGGGCGGTCATACATTTCACATCTCGGCAGTAGTGCTACAATTACAGGCACAAGGCGCATACCCGCTATTGCTAGGGCGGCCATGGTTGAAAATGACACATATCAAACAGAATTGGAGGAAAAATATAATTACCTTCCGGCGAGGAAAAGCCAAGGTACGGGTACCAACACAGCCATGGACGAGCACTGGCAAGGAATGTACACCGTTGTATGCGGAATGCGTCAACATGCTAGAAGGGTTAGTTGACGAAGAAGAAGCTCAGTACTTGCAGGAAAACCCGAAGATCATACCCCTCTTCGAAATTGACATTGCCGAAGCAGTAGCACCATACTTACCGCAACCGGAAGAGGGTGAAGCAGAACCGGATAAAGACGCAATCCGGGAGTTACGGCAAGCGCAGGAAGCGTTGGAACGGGAAATGGCCGTTTCACAGCGCGTAAAAGCGTCGCAACTGGAAGAGGTGAACCTAGGGACCACGGACGAAGCAAAACCGGTGCACATCGCCAAGGAGATGAAGTCCGAAAACAAAACGGCGATGATCACACTTCTCACGGAATTTCGCGATGTGTTCGCCTGGTCATACGAAGACATGCGAGGACTTGACCCTTAGTTATACCAGCATCAAGTTCACTTGAGCAAGGACGCAAAACCAGTGGCACAAAGACGGTACCGGATGAATCCCAATTATGCCGCCAAAGTCAAGGAGGAAATCGACAAACTGCTAAGAGTTGGCTTTATCCGTCCGGTAAAGAAAGCGACATGGCTTAGCCCGATCGTAGTCGTACCGAAGAAGAACGGAAAAATTCGAGTTTGTCTGGACTACCGGAAACTCAATGCAACTACGGTAACGGATGCGTTTCCACTTCCGTTCACAGATGGAGTGTTGGATGCCGTCGCCGGCCATGTCTATAGCTTTCTAGACGGATTCAACGGGTATAATCAGATCCGGATGCACCCTGACGACCAAGAGAAAACGGTGCAATCCCGACATTTCTGCTTACTGCAAGACACACTTTACCACAAGGGCGCGGACGGCATATGGAGACGGGTTGTGTGCGGCGATCGAGATTGTCAGAGGCAAAGACGACAAAGAAGGCCGAGACGGACGGAGGATATGGCACGCCGTAACGCAGTGGCTCACCTTGCTTGTGCCACCTGTCCAACCCGTCCAACCCAAGAAGCGAGGAAGAGTGGCGGACGGCACCCCAAAGACGGCTTCCAAAAGACAACAATTGTTGGCCTCTAAGGCCACTAAGGGGAAGGCGGCGGACACAGAACAGGCGGGAAAGGAGAGCGGCAGCCGGAAGCGGCCAACAGATGCGCAGGAGGAACCCACCGGCACGACCCATAAAGGTTACACTCCGCCAACCTGTGAATAGAGAAGCGGACCCCTTGGTGGCAAAACTCAATGTCGGGACTCAGGAAGAGGAAATAGAGGAGGAGCCTACGGAGCACCTCCAGCGACGGTCGTCGGCAAGGACCGTTGAGGCAGCCGGGAAACATTCGGACCCTTAGACGGAGGGAACACCGGCTCCCCATACTGAGACTCCTACGCCAAGGGAGGAACCGGAACCGGTGCGCATGGCACCGGAATCAGAAGCCCCGGCACCACCGGCAACACCGGCAAGTCCCATCCCGTCAAAGCCGGAAAGGTCAATGCAGCCTCCCTCGGCCAACCAAGAAGAAGCGCAAGGGGAACCAGGACAGTAGGGTGGTCCACGGGCAGAAACGGAATTGCAACTTGGCGCAACCAGGCGGGACCACCCATCTACAAGTGAGCCCATCTGTCAAACCTCCGTGCAAGCACAACAATGCACCGGTAGCCTGTGGCTCCGGTGGATAGGCGAACAGATTGCCGGAGCAGTGGGGTATATTGAGGCGGAAGAAAGAGCGCAAAGCAAACGGTTGCTCGTCACAACCGAACAACTAGAGACGGCCCGGTCCAGAATCCAGTGCCTTGAAAAAGACTTGGATCAGGTCACGACAGAGATGGCCAAAATGGCCTTAACGGCAACACAGATCCAATCACTGGTGACTCCGGTAAGTGTACAGAATAAAGAAACGGATCGACCTGTACATACCACTAAGACCCCGGCAACGGAAACCGTTCCGGCGAGAGATGTGGCGCAAGCCCAGGAGCTTGCGGAATTGAGAGATGAACTTGCCGCACAAGAAGCGCTAAGGAGCCGTGAACGGAAATTGAAGACAGCGGCCGAAGCCGAATTAAAGAAGACTGCTGAGAACCTCCGCCGGGCAGAGGAGAGCCTCCGGAAAGGCCATCAAGCGTACGACCGGCTAAGGGAGGAAAAAGACAAAGTGCTGCAGGAAAAGGACAAGTTGCGAAAGACGGCGGAAACAGAAATTGAACGGCTAAAGGAAGAGCTCCGCCAGCAGAAGGACCGCGAGGACCGGGCCCATTGACAGATCAACGCACGGCTCAAGCAAAAGACAGATGATTTTGAGCACCTGCACCGGGACTACAAACGGCTGGAAATGGAGCATAAGGAACGGATGGCCGAGCTCCAGCAGGAAGTTGATCGGGCCGCGACGGCGGTCGCCGACGAACGTGCGGAAAATACAAGGCGCTTGGACGAGGCGGAGAAGGTCCGGATGGAGCTCCAGAGGCAGCAGCAGGAAGAAAAGGAGAGAGCGTCAACGGTATTGCAGAAATTACAAAGCACATATCAAAGGCAATTGACGCATTACAAGGAGCAGGCGGAAGACAACGTCAAAATCATCAAGCAACTGAAGGAGGAACGGCAAGCGGCGGAAACCAAATCGCAATTGGGAACGAGCCAGATTCAGTCCATCCTTCGGGCATAAACACTTGATTGACGAAAGCTCCGTAAGATGGTGGACAAAGTGGGCACAAAACGCGGCGGAACTCCAATTGCTACGGGCAGACGTGGCAAACCGGCGGAAGGAAGGAGATGATTGTTATACATTGACTTCCGAGGACTTCACCGCCATACGGGACGAGCTGACCGACGACTTCCAAGTCCTGGCGGATGAACAGCTGGCGCAGGTTAGGCAACTCGTAGCTCAGCTAGACGATGATAGGTTGGACGCTCAAATCTAGTTTGAAAGCTACGAGCGGTCCCGGGTTCGGGAAGAAAAAGCACGGGCAGCGGCAACGGTTAACCTTAGTGATGAGGAACCGTCGTCGGCCGAGGGCCAACCCGGAACCAGTCAACCGGAGACCACTACGACGGAGGGAGCAACGACGGAGACGCCGATGTCAGAGCAACAAACATAGAAGCAGCCGCAGCAGCCACCAACGGACCCGTCGCAGCAGACATCAACAGAGCAGCAACAACAACAACAACAACAACCAATTCCAGATGAACCATTGGAGACTCTCGAACAAAGCATTCTGGATATTTTAGACGAAGAATAGCAAGGGTCGGTTGTGGATTCGACGTACAAGGTATTGTCCCACGGGCGTGCCATGTGTTACCGGCCGGCAAAGGAGTCCAGAATGTGAAATGGGGAGTTATTTAATTAGTAGGAATGGTTGTAAGTAAGCTATGAGTGTGGACGGACGGACCGGAATCGGTATGCCGTTCCGGATCCGGACCGATCCCGAACAGGTGCGGATGGCACCGTTTTGTAATACAGACCGGAAACCTATTTAAAGGCCCGGATACAATGGAATGAATAGCGGTTAATTAATAAAGCTTAGTGTTGTTATATCTCTGTGTTAATTGCCGTTCTGCATTCATTGCTATATCTTACGCGTGTGATTATTAAAGACGATCATGCTAAGTAACCTAATTAAGTCGGATTAATCGTTGAGTCTAATCCTGTTGCCGTAACACCCCTTTGGTGAAGTGTCTTCCGTAGACACCCTATGTTAGGCCATTGTCCGGCCCTAAGAGTTAACATTATACATCACGAAATCGAGGTGACCAATAGGGATAACAAAAAAAAATGTTGTAAAAGGATGGTGACTACACCATTCTCACAAAAATGTGAGGACAGCCACCAAGATCCTTCCTTGAAAGACAACCATCAATCAACTAACATAACGTAACGAATTTCTAATATACACACATATATGTTCAATGACATGACATGCATACAATTAAATACGTATAAATGTGATTACATATGTGTATATAAAAGAATAGTTAACCAAAACATAACCAATGAATAATATAATCGAGATAGTAATTGAGGCTTATAGCCTCTACGCACACATAACACCCAAAAAAACAAGAGTGAAAGTAATACGCAATCGAGGTATTGACCTCTTACGCATACGACACAGGTCGTATATCCAATATATAACAATTGAGGTATTGACCTCGTACGCATACGACACAAATCATATATCAAATATATAGCAATTGAGGTATTGGCTTCATATGCATACATATGTACGTTTTATACAACAAATCGATTACCACTACAACATATTTTAATGATTGAAATTAATACATAATGACATAAACATGATTAGAATGGGAGAAGAAAGAATATAAAAGAAAGAAAGAAAGGGATCATACCGAAGTTCTTTTGTAATTGTTGCCTTTCTAGATCAAGCTCGACCGCACATCAATCGATCACCATCCAACAACAAAAAAACAATCAACAAAAGAAACATTAGGAAACTTGGCTTTGATACCAACAGTTAGAGCTAGATCCTAATGTAAGCATGAGATAAGGATATAATATATAGATAGAAAAGAAAGGACAAAGAGAAAGAAGGGTGTTGATCCACCTGATTAGCCCCGAGCGAAGGGATCGAGACGGGCTCGAGCCTCAATCGATGTCCCATACCACCGTCGTGGCATCGAGTCGTACCTGGTCATGGCGCGCTCGCTTACAAGAGTTTGATCACCACTTTTAAGTAGAGTCTCGATATAGTCGAATCATCTCAAATGAGGGTAGTTAGGCCTCATATTTATAGCCAAACCTAGGGCCCCTAGGCAAGGTCACACTTGGCCTTTGTGGGTTGTCTCAATCTCAAGGATTAAAAGTAATCCTTCCTTTCTTTACACTCTCGGTTAACCCTCACACTTTATCCACGTGTATAGAATACTACTGTACAATCTTACCATGGGATATTATATGGTCATGCCCATACAAATATGCACATATAGGATTTGTCGATATGACTCAACCTTGTAAAACTACACAAAGAAAGGAAACTCTACATCATTGTGTGATTCAAGCATCACGATGGACATGTTTTGGTGTGTTGGCGATGGCCATTGCATTCAATGGACATGTACGCAACACGAGATGAAGGTCCACTCAAAGAAAGCCTGGTGAGACAAGCCATCTTTTGTTTGCGAATGGTTGACAAAAAACAAGAACATGAAACCCATATCTCATCTCAAAGCCCCACCTACCATGATTGTTACGGGCATGACCATATAATAGCCCGTGGTGAGAATTTACCGCAGTATTCTTTACATGTACACGAGAGGGTAAAGAATATTGCGATAAATTCTCACCACAAGATATTATATGATCATGCTCGTAACAATGTGTGTGTGTGTGTGTGTACATACTCTGCAATACAAACATATATAGATTAAAATACATATGCCGCAATACAAACATATATATGTTAAATTACATACGCCGCAATACAGACATATATATGCTAAAATACATATGCAAACATATAATTATATGTTATAAGACAGACATATGCGATTGTCAATAGTTTATAGTTCTAGATACCTACTTACATTAAATAGAAAGTAAGAGAGGATATGTATGCACTCTCATATACTTCAACTCAACTAACCCAGGGTGATTCCCCGTTTTCTTGTATAGTATTTATGTAGAAATCTCTCATAACTAATGGGAAAGTAGCTCTTTTTTGGAAAAAAATTCTCAAAAAGACAAACATATCTTTATATACGTTAAAAAAAGATATATGTATATATAGACATATGTACATATGCTACAATATATATATGTTAAAATACATAAGCCACAATACACACAAGTATATGCTAAATTACATATATAGATGTATATTTATGCTATAAACAGGTACACCCTAAATAAAATACAGACGAGTATGCATACATCTATACATCAGTTATTTTCGAGTGTACATATGTACAAATATACGTATGTATGTGCTCGTTAGAATGCAGACTTGCATACAATGCATATCGTATAAAGATGTATGTATATAGGGCGATTGTATGTATATTTTAAAAACTACCTCATGTTACGAAGAGTCTCTCCGCTTGATCAAAAGATCAGGGTGCATTCGCCACAAGCTTTGGCCATCATCTGCTTGAATTTGTAAGCCGACACTAGATGATCATATATAATGGTTTAGCCAAGTGGTCGGGCTCGGAAGAGCTCATATGTTTCCCACATGGAGGAGGGGAAAGCACAGTTGATTACCTAATAGGACGCCTTGAAGTTGCCCACATGATTAACTCCTTCCGGTAGGGCGGCCGTACGTATATTTTAAAAACTACCTCATGTTACGAAGAGTCTCTCTGCTTGATCAAAAGATGAGGGTGCATTCACCACAAGCTTTGGCCATCATCTGCTTGAACTTGTAAGTCGACACCAGATGATCATATATGATGGTTTAGCCAAGTGGCCGGGCTCGGAAGAGCTCATATGTTTCCCACATGGAGGAGGGGAAAGCACAGTTGATTACCTAATAGGACGCCCTGAAGCTGCCCACATGATTACCTCCTTTCAGGTGGCCCCATGCCCTATTGGTGTAGACCATAACTTCCTATACTTTGAGCTAAACTGGAACACCTCCAACGCCACCAACTCTAGTCAATCAAACCATCACACCACAATACATTTTACACATGAGCTCTCTGACATCTACTCCTGACATGTTCAAGCCCATCTCTCCTCTCTTGATTCTTCCGTGCCTTTAGAGAACCTCACTACAAAACTCACACACATCCTTTACTCAGAAGCAATTAGTAGCTTCCCATACACGAAACACTCCAATCATAGTAGAATAGGGTTTATGCCAAATAATAGGTGGTATGATAAGGATTGTCAAGACTTGTATAGACAACTTAAAGTGTCGCGACTTAGTGGTACTATCCTTAGTACAAGCTCACAAAGAGATGCGCAAGATGACACGCCGTAAAAGGCGATCTTGGGAAGCATCTCAATATTGGGAACACTACCACATGCTCATAAGTAGGGAACGCACCCTTGCATGGAAGAGACTACAGGAACCGAGACCACAAACACCCATCGAGGATCCCAACACTTGACACACATATAGAGAGAGACTCTACCACGTCCCGAACCAACCACCCATTCTAATGCCTTCCACACCTTGACATACCATGGGGAAACTTTTTACGACCTCTAGGGTCATGAAGGACATAAAAAAATTACAACATAGGAAATCCATGGACCACACAGGATTGCGAGCTGAACACATCATATATGCTCGAGATTGCCTAGCCCCTTTTCTCACTCTAATCTGTTGGGAGACAGGTCCCTCCGGATGGGAAGGGAGAAGAACAGTGCCGACGAACAAACTCGGCCGAGGCCGAATCTGTATGAGGTGGACCCGGCTACGGAGAACCGGATGGTACAGGCCCGGTGAGAACCGGAAGAGGAGTACCCGGTTACGGAGAACCGGATGGTACAGGCCCGGTGAGAACCGGAAGAGGAGTACCCGGCTACGAAGAGCCGGATGGTGCAGGCCCGGTATGAACCGGATGAGGAGTACCCGACTACGGAGAGCCGGATGATACAGACCCGGTGAAGACCGGATGAGGAATACCTGGCTACGGAGAGCCGGATGGTACAGACCCGGTGAGAACCGGATGAAGAGACATATTCGTAAATATGTTTCTGAGAGCCCATCGAGGCTACATTTGTAAATAGCCGCAAAGTCATATTAGTATAAATATGACTTAGGGCAAACTTTTAGTAACTGTTGTTGTTGTCATTTTCTGTTTTGCACGAGATTAGTGTACGTAACTGTACAGAGAGAGAGAGAGAGAGAGAGAGAGAGAGAGAGAGAGAGAGAGAGAGAGAGAGAGAAGAGGTCGTTGCCTCTATTGTAACCGCCGCCTGTGGCGAAGATTTGTGAGCACGAGGTCGGTGCCTCAGTGAACTCACTGTTGTATATTCCTCCATAGTGACAGTTTGCAGCCTGTGGGCTGCCGTGGTTTTTCCCTTAGTTTGGGGTTTTCCACGTAAACCTCCTGTGTATTCTCTCGTTCTTTGTGTCGCGTTTTATTTCCCGTTTTTCTGTGTATCATTCTAAGCTCGGTTGTGGCCGAGCGTTGTGCATAAGGAACGTTGGGTTCCCGTCATAATCTTCAACCGCGCCCTCACCGAGGGTTTTCCACCACAATGGACCATAAACACAGTGCCCCCTATACATAAAGGAGGGGACCCAATGGACCCAAATACATATAGAACCATTATGATAGGTCATACGCTTGCTAAACTATATGGTGCAGTAATGGAAGCAGAGCTCAACGATTATATGAAAACCTTAAGTCTTCGAGCACCTGAGCAGGCTGGCTTTAGACGAGCCTTCTCCACTATTGACCATATCTTCACACTTAGATGCTTCATTGACCAGATGAAGGCTCGCAAGAAGAAACTATATATGTTGCTTTGTGGACTTCCGCAAAGCCTTTGACACAGTTCATAGGAAGTAGTTGTTTGATAGGCTTAAAAGCTTGGGGATACCAAATGACATGATCTAGGCCATCTATGCTCTATATGAGCAAGTCTCTAGGTGCGTAAGATGCCCAGGTGGCCTATCCGATTACTTCACCAACACCATTGGTGTAAAACAGGGTTGCCCCCTATCACCGACTCTTTTTGGGATCTACATTGATGACCACTGATTTTATTGCTCGTAAGGGAGGCAACTGAGTAGCCATTGGGGGTACGCAAGTTAGTCTCTTACTCTACGTAGACGAGATTGTCTTGCTCTCGGAGTCAGAACACGACCTACAAAAGCATCTTAATGCCATTGATGACTTTTGCACACAATGAGCAGTGGTAGTGAATCTAGCGAAAACGAAAGTCCTTATCTTTCATACATCTTCTCGAGTGAGGAATAAATGTCACCTAATCCTCTCTCATAACCCAGTTGAGGTAATTGGATCATATGTATATCTGGAAGTCACTTTTAATGCTCATTCAGGTAAATTCTCGATGACCTAGGCAGCCAAAGATAGGCTAACGAGAGGGTATGCATCCCTCTCACTCTTAGAGAGACAATGCCACTATGCATACTTTCAACAACCACGGATTAAGGGATGGCTCTTTGACTCATTAGTGACCCATTCTCTCATGAATGCATCAGTAGTATGGGCTCCAAGTCAACCATCTTTCATGTTGATGCAATTAGAGAGACCTTTGTTGATGATGTTATCGCGTCAACTTTGAAGCAAATCGACAGTACCACATGACATTATTAGAGCATAGATCAGTTTGCCCCCGATGTTAGTAGAAGCACTTTTCCAAGTGGTAGTTTTTATTCATCGGATATATAACCAACCACAAGATAGGATATCCCATCAAGCATTTGAGGCATCTTGATCCCTACATGCGTCTAGAAACACTAGCTCTTGGTATAGCAGTGTGGTGAGTTGGTTACGTGCAAACGGCATAGATAACCTACCCCCCCTTAAGTACAACCATGGGACTGACCAAACTCTAATATCTCATGAAGACTGCAATAAAGTGATACGTCAAGAAATATGGCAAATTTACACTCGATATAAATGGATCACCCCACGAGAGCCACTCGCATCTAGAATGTTGTACTATAAGGAACACTTCTTGCACTTCTCTCAGTTAGGTTTTATTACACAACCAAAATATCTAGATACATTCTTATCAAATGCACTAAGGGTGCCTATTGGACAACTTAGGATATCCTCTCACCAACTTGAGATTGAGAATGGTCATGCTAATAGAGTTCCTAGAGAGGAAAGGCTATGTAGGTTATGTCACATAGAGATAGAGGATGAGTATCATTTTACATGCAAGTGTCCAACTTATACGAAGATAAGGGTGAAATACCAAGACATACTAGGTCCCTCTCCCACTCTCTCCAAACTATTAGATACCCAAGATATAAAGAGACTAGGTAGGTATATCTTAGAGCTAAAACAACATAGGGAGAATAAATTACAAAGTGTTAACCATAACCCTTTTAGTATTCACCCAACATGTAACTAATGTAATTTTTTAGGAACGAGGGGAGACGATGAATGTGGACACACCTACACCACTCGACATCTCTCTTGATGAAGTAGAAATGCAAAGGATGTTGGGCTTCAAAGTTCCTCGACGTGGAGTAGAAATGATTAAAAAGATAAGGGAACGTGAGCTACGCCGCCTAAAAGCTATGGTTGGGGTACCTTTTACATTCGAACTACGGGCCACATCCACATCGAAACGCATTGTCCTCCCGCTTCATTTCGAGAGACTTGGATGGAAATGAAACTTGGCCTACTATAAAGCCATTTCCTTATGGAACGTTTTTTTACTAGAATTGTTTTGCTTAAGCTCTATTTTAGTTTATTTTTACTTTTGCTGAATGGGTAAATACCCCCTCTTTTTTTCTTTTGTAAACCAATTGTCTCATGGAATATATCTTTCTTTCTTTCTTTATCTATTTGTGAGTGTCACTATGCGTTTGCCACCAGTGTTAACCGTATACCTTACTACAGGTGCACAATGAGCGTTAGAGTTTAGGTTTCCATGGCTCTAATGCGGAAGGATTTTCGGTTTCCAGGATTTAGGGTTTTCGGATTTTGTGGGTTTAAAGCTTTTCAGGTGTCAGGGCTAATGCTGTTAGGGTTTAGGGATTAAAGTTTATGGTGTGGCTTAAACCAAGGTTTAAGCTATGGACGAGGAAGGTGGGTCTCTAAACTTAACACCACACCAGAGATCGCGTATAGCTCTGCAGAAGAGTTTAGCTCTTCGTAGACGTAGTGAGTTTGAAGCACATCAATGCAGTTCTACCTCCGAAAGAATCATCCGAACTCAACTCTTCTCACCAAAAGAAGAAACACTGACTCAGCCCAAAGTCAATGGAAGCTTCAATTCCAGATTAACAACAAAACTTCCTGCGAGGTATGTAGATGCAGTAAACCATCAACAACTTTCATTTCCAACTGTATCATCATATGAGAGAGGCGTTGCTGAGTTTTCTGAACTTGACAACCTAAAACTATGCACAGTGGGATCCACAGAAAACTTGACAATCAGAACATGTCATGAATCCATAGAGAACTCGACAGTTGGAAGTAATGAAACGGTTTTAAGTCACGCAAATGCAAAAAATATAAAGTTCAGTACTGAACAAGTGGTTTTAGGTCATGGATTCACAGAAAACTTTACATTGAGAGCTAAAGAAGAGGATTTTGAGCACGAATGCATGGGAAGTGTAAGAGATGAAACAAAATCCACTGAAAGCATAGTAGAAAGCACTCCATATCATTCCCAAATTGGTTTATTTGGAGGTTTAAAGCAATGTAAAAGTAATGGCACCATCAATGGAACCTCCAATACTGTAAATACAATCAGTTTCAGAGATACACTACAATATAGACGTACTGACATCATGGATACAGATACAATACATGGAACCAATTTCGGGAGTATACCAGAATGTAGAATTGATTCTTTCCATTCTGATACCATGTGTACCCGGACCGTTGATGCAGTCAGGTTCAGAAGTATTCCACAATGTAGAACTGCCGATACTGTGGATGCAAAAACAGTCTGTGAAATTGGGTTCGGTGGTTTGCGTAGTCCACAACAATGTGGTAATGATACCATTCATGATACCCAAGCTAAAGAGCGATATTCACCCTCTACAATCTTATCAGGGCATACAGGCAAAATCAAACTATCCAAACAGCAGCTTGAGGTCTTAAAAGCTGTTGCAACACGAAAATCTGTCTTTATAACTGGATCTGCTGGCACTGGAAAAAGCTTTATATTGGGATGTATTATAAGGATTCTTAAGAAGAGGTTTGGTCCGGAGACTGTGTACGTTACGGCATCGACAGGACTTGCTGCTTGTGCTTTGGGTGGTATCACATTGCATTCTTTTGCTGGTATTGGTCTCGGAAATGATGATGCTGAGACCATGGTGGCCAAAGTAATGGGAAAACAAGAGGCTAGAGAGAGATGGCGTCATGCCGAGGTCTTGATTATTGATGAAATTAGCATGATCGATGGGGATCTTTTCGATAAGCTCAATTATGTGGCCAAGATAATAAGGAAGAAGGTTGGGAATCATTACCGGAGTTGCTTTGGTGGTATACAACTCATAGTTACCGGAGACTTCTTTCAGCTTCCACCAGTTAAAGCAACTAATCGTATGAAGTATTTTGCCTTTGAAGCTGAGTGTTGGGATAAATGCTTTGATTTGCAAATTGAGCTCAAACATGCATTCAGACATTCAGAGGGAAGCTTTGTCGAGATGTTGAATGAGATTAGGAAAGGAAGTCCTACAGATCAAACTCTTCAAAACCTCATGAATTGTCAAAGAGTATTACCAGATGGGGGTTTAGGGATTGTGCCCACAAGGTTATACCCATTGAAGGCTGACGTCAAGGAAGAGAATATGAAGGAACTACGGGCACTTAACAAGGAAACATTGAAGTTCACAGCACTAGACATGGCCGAAAGCCCCGTATTTGAAGTGATGCTCAATACCATGAGAGCAGAGAACGAATTAGCGATTTGTGTTGGCGCACAAGTTATGCTTATAGTAAATTATGATACCAAGATTGGCCTTGTGAATGGTGCGAAAGGTATAGTTGTTGGCTTTGATTCTTTACCTCATAAAGAAGATGATGTTAAAGAGGAGATTGCTCGTAGGGTGAGCCCGACACTCAAATGGCCGGTTGTGAGGTTTTATTGTGATAGAACTGAAAGAACAATAGGCCCCGAAACGTTTACACTAGAATGTGGGGGCCGTGAGGTTGTGAAGAGAATTCAAGTACCCTTGATCCTTGCATGGGCTCTAAGTGTACATAAGTGTCAAGGCATGACATTAGATAGAGTCCAGACGGATTTGTCTAAGGCATTTGATTATGGTATGGTATATGTGGCTCTATCTCGTGTGAAGAAACTGGATGGGCTGCAATTGCTTGGATTTGATCACACAAAGATCAAGGTACACCCCAATGTGGTCTGCTATTATGCGAAGATGTCAAAATGTGGATTAGCCACAGAAAATGATCCCCTCTAGGTCATTACTAAATGATCGTCTTGTTTGCACGTGTGTACATAACCATTCGTAATATTATTGTGTCCTCATTTAAGAAACAATTCAGGTAATTATTTCCAAGAAATGATGCCATCACTCGGTAATGCTCCATGTATTTATCCAAAAGTTACTAAATATTGTATGCATGCAACAGCGTACCAGTGACAGGCTATGCCATAAAAAATGGTTCTCTAAGTGATTATCTTAATATCTCTAGGCAACAGTGGTAATGGAGTGTTAGTATACACAAGGAGAGTGTTGAAATCGACTCCTTGAATATGATTATTCCATGCATGTAGTTCTGTAAAAATTGGAGCATAAGCATGATTTATGCTGACATAAACCCTTACGGTTTCAGAAATATCTTAGTTCATAGTATGACTAGTCCATTTGTGATTAGGTAAAGAAGTGAGCTAATTAAGGAAATGCCGAAAAAAAAGTTCCAATCCTTTTTACTAACACATTGCCTTATAGCTTCAAAAAAAACCCATTTTAATTTGTTCACCTAGAGATTGAGCTTCTTGGACAAACATTATCATCACTTCCCTTGCATAACATTCAATATACGTCACATCCATGACAAAATGATGAAAAACACACTTTGGAATGAGCAAGAACATCATCACCCTTGTGCAATCCTATAACCTTCAAGGAAGCTTTCAAATGGTGTCAAAATATTCAGTGACATCACTTCCCTTGCATAACATTCAGTATACGTCACATCCATGACAAAATGATGAAAAACACACTTTGGAATGAGCAAGAACATCATCACCCTTGTGCAATCCTATAACCTTCAAAGAGGCTTTCAAATGGTGTCAAAATATTCAGTGACATCACTTCCCTTGCATAACATTCAGTATACGTCACATCCATGACAAAATGATGAAAAACACACTTTGGAATGAGCAAGAACATCATCACCCTTGTGCAATCCTATAACCTTCAAAGAGGCTTTCAAATGGTGTCAAAATATTCAGTGACATCACTTCCCTTGCATAACATTCAGTATACGTCACATCCATGACAAAATGATGAAAAACACACTTTGGAATGAGCAAGAACATCATCACCCTTGTGCAATCCTATAACCTTCAAAGAGGCTTTCAAATGGTGTCAAAATATTCAGTGACCTCACTTCAGCAAGTGGCTCAAGTGAAACCACAATAATTGATCAAATTCCAATTCTAGACCATGCATTGCGCTATCTGCTACTGATTTAAGAGCTGGAACAGTATTGTTTCACAGGAATATATTGTTTACTCGATCTGGATACCACTGGCACAAGCTGCAAGGATTAGCATACCACTATAAATAGCTTTGTTAAACAGCAACATTGAGGACTTTTCTAGACACTAATGAAGCAATGGTCACGGACCTCATGTCATTTCAACAATCATCAATGCTAAATCACATACCTTTCTTAGTTATACATTTTGCTTGTACTCTAAAGAAGAATTACAATCTTAGGTACAGAAGCTATCATCAAGCAATTTAGCTTTGGAATAACCGCATTAATTACCTTAATAAGAAAATAATTCTTCTCAAGGATCATGTGTAACATAAAAAAGTAAATTAGGAATGAGTCAGATATGTTTCCGTTTTATCATCAGCACCCAAAACTATCAATGAAAATGATCAACCTCTTCATATCCTTTTATCAAGCCCTATTTTACAAGGTGCCTCTTTTTCACAAGCACAATCTACATTCATTACACACCCTTTATTTGTATTGCATTATAACTACAGTAGGAAACCTTTAAGTGTCAAGTTGATGGGAGATACAAATGGATTATATAACACATGGGTGCTCCCACCAATTTGACACTAAGGATGGAATTATAAGGGCGTCCTTTAAAGGCTGTGGATAGATCATGCCATGCATGTGCAAAGAACGAGAGAATTCAAGTGTAAAAAGAGACAACTTGTTAAATAGGCTTCTTAAAATATACATGCATGCAAGTAAACTCATGCGTCATTCACATAGCCACACTGGATCATTCATGCACAATGCATACAAATCACTGGATTATAAACGAACAAATTTGACTATGATAGAACAATAATGCAGGAACTCATATATCAATGGAACCAATGATTGGGATAAAATGATTAAATGTACATGAAGTTTGCATGCTATATGTATGTGTTGCAATGCTTGATAAAAATAAATTGTTTCAATTTCTTCTTGATGGGTTTTCCTTTTGACACTTCAATGTCAATCTATTAAACACAACAGAAACAACTCATTTTATGCAAATCTATAAAGCCATTAAATAGCAAATAGTTTCTCTTCAAATGAATACTGGCATTTTACATGGACTGATGTTAACCCTTAGACTTATGTACACCATTTTAACCATGAAGGTAAAAAAGAACTAAAATTCACACACTGCGGCCATTTGAGTGGCAACCATTAAAAGCTCCTGAATTCAATTGGCTTGCCTAGATTAAGGTCTTACTTTGACACATTTTCCAAAGCCAATGATGTGTGCCATATCAGCATCGATTTCACTCTGACCATGAAGAAGCAATATGTACACAATTGCTAGGATTTTCCCATCATCACGATTGTTTGTCAACCCTCTGATTTCTGGTTAAGAGGTAAGTTCCAATTCCTTTCAAAGAACGAAGAATTACAACCCTGAAATGTGTAAAAAAAGATTTAGGGGGATACTGGGGGAATAAACATAAAATTAGAATGCATATGTAATAATCAGAATTAGTACTCACATCAACATGTTGGCCAAGTAAAATACAGGAATTCGTCTTAACACTGCGTTTTCATGTGCACCTGCAGCAACCTCTGGATGAGAACCAGTTGCTACCAGTACAAACTGCAATATGCCAGATGCAAAATATAAGCCGAATGATATCATATTACCCATATATAACCCATCACAATATTTTAACATGTTTCATTATCTGAATTACGATTTATGTCAAATTTTATACCTCAAATGAGTTTCCCATATACTGTGTGCACTTATATGCACACATGTGTTTTTATGCATATTAAAACTGAAACTACTTCATCCTTTCTCAATGTGAGAAAAATTCTGAAACACGTTTTAGTGAAGTGTTTCTGTTGATAAAGCTTGCAAAATATGCAAACGAGGTTAAGGTTTCACCTAATGAAAGAAAACGAGATGCAATAAGCTTTACTGTCAACAAGAAAAGAATACTGCCATAATGCTGCTGATATGCATAAAACTTGCATCCATGAAGGTTCAGCCTCATAGCATTATCTGTGAGACTTGAGGTCAAGTTTGTCTCTAGAGTTTATAGTGACAATGCCTGCAGAATATGCAAATGAGGCAGTTTTGATCTAGTAAAAGAAAATGAGATGCAACAGGCTTTTCCTCTTGATGAGAAAAGAATATGATTGTCTGACTTGAGGGTAATTTGTCTCTAGAGCTACTCTCCATAAAGCCAAAATAATTGATTAAAATTATTGAGACATTTAAGGTGACATTTCAAAGCCATAAATGAACATGCAAACCAAAAGGGTCATTAAGCACCTATAGCTACAAGTTGCAATGCATGAAGATATTACCATTGGAAAGAGTATTGCCATAATTCCATAGCTAACAAATTGTGAAAAGAAAAAGGTTGCAAGAACACACGGACTCCCTGAAAAAACAAAATGACAGCCGAGTACAAACAAACAAGCATAAAGTTTAAACACATCTCCTCATTATATGCATGGAATGTATTGAGGTGAGAATGTACCAAATCCTGCAAAAAATGCCCAATTTGTCTCAAAGAACAAAAGTCGTCTTTCAAGACTCCATTGGGCAAAACCCCACCTATAACTGTTATGTTCTCATGTTTCAGTTAGCCTTCAATTTTAAGACATCATTTCTCTGAAATTCCAAGATATTCACTTCTTACTCAAAGCAGTAATAAGCATAAAGCCATGATAATAGAAGAAAATTCAGAAAGTTCCCAATGTAAGGTACAAGACTCACTGCAAAGACCTGGATATCAGGACAGCAACCAGAATAATTACTGTATTATGTATTAGTTGTGATTAATACCTCTTATTCAGCTACAAAACACTTACTGTTCATATATTTCATAGTGGTACTTATAACCCAGTTTATCAAAGTAATGCTGTTAATATTTGATTCTAACCAAACTGGCTATAGAAAAATGTATTAGAGTGATTCTCATTGAAATAATGCACCAGTGATAAACTAAAGCTCCATTCTTTGAACTTCCTGGTGTGAGAGTTAGTTTTTGGCATAGAATACTGCTGTATCTAAAACAAATCATACATTAATTGATCATTCAAAACAACAGTAATAAAAAAAGATTGCATACCTCAATAAAAAATATGCTCAGCATGATGACAGAATAGATTTGTTCACCAATGTTCAACAAAATACTGTACAGAAACCCCAGAAATTTGTGTGCATATGCTCATAGAAGTTGGTATAACTGACTAGAACAGTTCTACAATGTTCTGGACATCTGCCATGCAGCAGCAGCATTAAAGGCAGTGAACCAAATTTACCTTTCCATTCCGCCATTGCTTTGACTTCTTGGATGCTGAGGCCGAACCACCATTTTCTCTACAGATGTTTGTTTGCCTTTAAGGGTTATATGCTCCTCTGCTACTGCAAATGCTTGCTGAGCGATTTCATTATACCTGATAACTTCCATGACTATGCTTAGTGGAAATTTTCTCTTTGATGAAGTTTTTAATATATAGACAATTAACAGAAAAGGTCGAGTAAATAATGCTAACCAGATGCAATTAATCACAAAGCTTATTATGTACAAAGGATAAAGCCAAAATACCTACATTACACAAGGTTAAAAGTCTCTCTCTCTCTCTCTCTCTCTCTCTCTCTCTCTCTCTCTCTCTCTCTCTCTCTCTCTCTCTCTCTCTGGATCAACCTATGCTAGAGATCTTTCAAAGACAAAAGCTACAATATACCTAACTTGAGGATCTCACATGTGCCAAAAACCAGATTCCCTCCTTTCTTTTCTTTTCATGTTATTTACTTTTATATTTACTGTATAATATTTATTTTATTTTGATTTGTTCTCAAAGACGAGACAACACTTAAGATGTAATCTCTTATTTGGTCTTATAGGCCATTTTGGCCTCTTAAAAGACGTTAATCTCTCTCTCTCTCTCTCTCTCTCTCTCTCTCTCTCTCTCTCTCTCTCTTGACAAGAAAAAAGCTTTCCTATCTAAAAGAAGGGCACTCAAAGGTGCGAAAATATACTTAAATGACGACTTCACTCTGGCATGCCTAGCAAGTATAGCTATACAAATATTACTATATGCTGATGATATTGTGCTGATTTCTGACTCTCCAGAGGAACAACAAAGACATTTAAATGCCTTAAAATTATTTTGTAGGGACAAAGGTTTGTCAATAAACATGGATAAAACGAATGTGATGGTGTTTAACACCACTCAAGCATGGGTAACAAGATCAGAACCAGAATTCTTCTTGGGAGAGGAAAAGGTGGAATACACACACTCCTGTGTCCTACACATACCTAGGAGTAACATATACAAGGCCTAGGTTCTCCTTACAAGAGGCCGCTTGTGCTCAACATTCTCGTGGATATGCAGCCCTTGGTGCTCTCGATAGACAATGTGCACATTTGCAGTTCCAAGACTCACGAACTAAGTTGTGGTTATTTGATACACTCATCACACCAACTCTTCTCTATGGAGTAGAAACGTGGGGACCGAGTCTTAACAAGGCAAATCATTGGAATTAGAATTAGAATTAGAATTAGAATTTTTATCGTCTATAAAGAGGCCAATTTTGACCTATGGGACCAAAGTATACATGTGTTCTTGATATATGTCTCCTTCCTAAGAAGGGGTATTCATATGTTGAAGCACAAAGTCTCTATGTGTTAATAAAGCATACACATATGAGCTCAACCTTCTAGGTGGTGTCTTAAGTATGAATCTTAAGTTATCACTCCCTCTTAGTATGTCAACATATGTGAAACGAATTGCACTATATGTCGAGCATGTGAAAAGCAAGTGAAATTCATCCTCTACCATGCCTTCATTGCATACTTTACATGTCTTCAAATTCGTTACATTTTGATACCATGATGCAACTTCAATACCTAACTTGTGAGATCGAGTGCGAAGTAGTGTAAGGGCTCTATGAGCATTGCTACTCATATTGGAAAGATTTAGAGAGACCTTTAGTGTCAATGATTGGCCGCATGATAAGGAGCAAATCGTAGGTGCCCTATGATATAATCCGGGCAGAGATGGGAGGAGCACCTATGATAACTAAGGCATTGTTCCAATCAGTGACATACATATATCCAACGTCTTTGGGAGCTCCCTAAACGAAGGTACCCAAGGTTGGCACCTATGTCATCAAGCCAGCTGGCTGGAACTGGAGACATTCATTGTTGGTATGTTGAAATGCAACAATGGTTAGAGTCACATGGCATAAGTATAAATGCATTACCCCCATTCCAATATAGCTTGGACTGTTCCCATCTAAATATGACCAAAGTGGAAAAGAATAGAGTGATCCGAAGTGATATTATTAACTTTGAAAACAAGATAACATGGATCAGCCCCAAAATATCACTTGGTACGAAGATGGCCCACTACAAGACACGTTTTACACACATCAGAGCATGGATTCGCCATCATGCCACCTTATATGGACATACATCTATCCTATTAGGGCATTGTGATAGGGCAACTGCAAATTTGATCACATCAGTTAGAGATTGAGATAGGCTGATATACACGAATACCTCTAAAAGAAAGAATTTGCAAATTGTGTCATCAAGGAGTGGAATCCGAAGAACACTATGTTTGTCACTCTAGTGTCTTATATGAAATCAGAGGGAGAAACCATTGCCTCTTTAAACAAAGCTTTGGCCCGCTATGCAAGATAATGGAATATGAGGACCAACGGCACCTAGGACATTTCTTGCTAGAACTCAAGAGACATAGGGAAAAGTTGTTGAAGGACAATAATATAGCCACACAAGCTCTCATACACAAAGAACAATCACAACTTTCTTTAGCCGCCATCACACCTACTAATACTACAAGTCAATCAAGGGGTACCAAAATGGGCTCCCAACCGGGACATAACAAAGGGGTTACAATAGATTAGGCAATAGAAATTTGTCGTGCACGTAGGCCCCGGCGCCATGGACCACGACCTCACCAACCTTGTCATCGACAAATAAAGGCCATTATCTCCCGCCATTGCAGGTGCTTCCCTCGCTTCGGAGACCTTTCCATTCTGGATCGACCTATGCTAGAGATCTTTCAAAGACAAAAGTTAGACTATATCTAACTTGATAATCTCACATGTGCCGAAAACCAAATTCCATCGTCTATTTTTATCTTATTTACTTTTATATTTACTGAGTAATATTTATTTTATTTTGATTTGTTGTTCTCAAAGACAAGACAACACTTAAGATGTAATCTCTTGTTTGGTCTTATAGGCCATTTTGGCGTCTTAAACGACATTAATATATCTTTCTTTCTCTCTCTCTCAAGTGGACAACAATACAGCCACAGAAGCTCATCAACAAAGAATAATCACAACTTTCTTCGACCCCGTCACTCCTACTAATGCTACAAGTCAATCAAGGTCTATACATATGGGCTCCAAGGAGGAGATTGCATAGGAGATACAATAGATAGGGCAATAGCAATTTGTCCTGCAAGTAGGACCTGGCCTCATGGACCAAGATTTCGCCTCCTAGACCAAGGCATGGAGAGATAATTAGGGTTGTCACCCTCCAACACTTTAGGAGTGAAACAAAGAATGCATTATCTCTTGGAGAGAATATTACAAAATTCTTTGAAGATCACTTTGCTATGCAAGATGTTATTGTATATGCCGCACATAGGGTTGGCAAAAAGCAACTAGAGGGAAAATCATCTCGAACTATTGTTTGTACAATCCTTCATGAACGTAAAAGGGCTATGATTCTAGATAGTAGTACGGTGTACTTAAAAGGGAGAAGTTTTTTTGTAACGGAGGATAGAACTCCACAAGAGCAAGAACGTAGAAGGAAAGCATATGCATCTACGAAAGCAAATCAAAATGCATAGCAAGCAACGACCAATGGGACTATAAGTGCTTCAAGATTGAAACTAATGTTTTGGAATTGTAGAGGATATCCATGGAATAAGGGTTTAGGACTCAATGATGTAGCTCAAGGTATGGATATTATATTTTTGGCTGAAACATGGGAGCATGAGGCAAAATATATACCTAAAATAGACAGTTACCTCATAAAATTGATATGGTCACACTCCAAAGGGAATATTGGGTGTGCCAGAATAGCATATATCTACCATGAGAGCTTAGATAATTCTATCAAAGTATACAAATATGATGACTATAAAAGATACATATGGATAGAGGTTAATTTAGGGAAAGAGAAGCTCTATATAGTTGCATGTTACATTCCTCACAAAGACTCAAACTACTATAGTAGGTTTGGGTTAGATTGTGACGATCCTTTTACAGAATTATGCCATGATATACTTTCATTTGAGAATCTTGGTAAAGTTTTAATTATGGGAGACTTCAATGCCAAAGTTGGAAATTTCCAAAATGTGGAAACATTTGAAGAAAATGTAGTAGAACATTGTCTATTGCACGACTCAGAGGATTGTGTCATGTCAAATTAAGAACTTTTGATACATATGCTAAATTGCACAAACTTGATTATCCTAAATGGTATAAAGGCATTCCTATTGACAAATGTGCTCACATGTTTACCATCCTCGGGTGGAGGAAGTGTGGTTGATTACACATTAATGTTGGCATGTGATCTCTCATTGGTGAACGTGTTTAAAGTTGGTTCTCTATCTTCGGACTCAAACCACAAGCCATTGTACTTAGAGCTTGCAGTTCCACATTTCACCAATAGATGCTATGGAGTGAAAGACGAAAAGAGATGTATCATCCGACCTTGCTACAAAAAAGCTAAGATGTATGCAAAAGTGGAGAACCATTTGCTAAATTTTTCTCTAAGCAACGATGTTAAAGAAAATTGGCAACATTTGAAGGATATCAATACTTTAAGAGGCATATGGGTGCATGTGGGTGGGCATAAGATCTGTAGTTTTCCATATAATTCTTGGTTCGACAATGAATGTAAGATGTATCTCATATGGTTTAAGTCCATAAAAGGGAAAATGAAAAGACTATTGCATGGCACCTAAATAAGAAAGCACTGAGGAGAAAGAAAAGAAGGCATTTCCAAATGCAAGAGATGAAAAAGAAAAACTTGTTTAAGCTCAAACCAAAATTAGCATGGGAACAACTCAAGGATAAGAAAGAAGATGTGAAAGGTCACTTTACAAATGAAGAGATGTTAGACTATGTACAAAGGCTATGTAAGCATGAAGGTGTGGCTCCTATGGTTGAGAAAATTGAAACACCATACACTACATGTATCGATATTGATGATGTTAATAAGGGAATAAAGAAGATGGCGAGTGGGAAAGCAACAAATGCAACCTACGTCTCAAGTGAGCTTTTAAAATGGACAATGCCACATACTCATCATTGGATAATGACAATTATAGAGCAAGCTATAAAACAAGGATTTCCAAATGATTGGCTTATGAATTGGATTAAACCAATATTTTAAGCCGGAGATAAGAATCAAGTATCAAATTATCATACAATAACGGTGAGCTCAACTATTGCTAAATTATATAGCACTATTATAGAGCAAAAGATAAGCACATGGGCTGAAAGTACAAGCAAAAGAGCACTTGGGTAAGCAGGATTTAGACCAAAACACTCCAGTGTGGATCATTTGGTCACATTGAGAGTAATAATGGAAGAGAGTCAACTACAAGGAAAAACACATTATTGTTGTTTTGTTGATTTCAAGGAAGCTTTTGATACCATACCATGAAGTGAGCTTTGGAATAGAATGGTAGAGATTGACAGGCCATTAGAGTACCGAGTTGTTGCAAGCCTATATGAACAAGTTAAATGCCAACTAAAAATGGATGGTGGATTCTCAAAGCACTTTTTAAGTAACATGGGGGTCAAGCAAGGATGTCCACTATCACCCACACTCTTTGGCCTATGTATTGATAAATTAGAAGAAGTGGTGAATAAGGTTGCAAGAGAAGAAGGATTGAATGCCCCCAATCTAATGCAAAATGTTATCTTATTGCTTCTATATGCAGATGACGCGGTACTCTTCTCATATGATGTTGATAGTATGCAACATTTACTTGGGGTATTAGAAGAATTTTGCCATAGTAGTGAACTAACAGTGAATGTGGAGAAAACAAAAATGATGGTAGTGCAACCATCCAACCTTCTCATTACTCTATGCTCACATATAGAGGTGAACATATACAATTTGTTCGAAGCTTTAAATATCTTTGTATTGATGTACCCGCCACAAATAAATGGAGTGCATGCTTTGACTCTAGGCTCCAAGCTAGTTGGAAATCGTATTACCTTTTGGGGAACCAATGCAACCAAAGTGATACTTGTGGATGGGAAGTAAAACTAATGTTGTTCAATGCCATTGTAACTCAAGCATTGCTTTATGGAGTAGAAGTATGGAGTGGCACCATCTCTCTTAATGCATGGAATGAGATTGAGAAAATTCAAAAGATGTTTTTAAGGAGGCAATTAAGAGTTAAATGCACTACCTCTTACCAATTCTGCTCTTGGAAACAAGTGTTCGACCCATAGAAATATTGGCACTCCAAAGAGTATATAAATACATTACAAAAGTCAAGAATATGCCGAATCATCGATTACCACATCTTGCTTGGAATGTTAGATGTAAGCTACAAAAGAATCATAAGTGTAAGATTCTCTCATCCGGTTGGGTTGTTGACATAAGGAAATGGTTTAGAAGATGGGGTGTGGATGATCTTTTAGAGCTTTCGGGCGATGCTATGCATTATGTAATGATTGAGGAAAGGTTGGTGGAATCATTAAGGATGAAGTGGGAAGATAATAAGAGGAAAAAGCTAGAATACTACATCGCAAATGTCAACCCTAACTGTTGGTCTCGATATAAAGCAAGAATGCCTATTGATCATATCCAACCTTATCTCATTATCAATATGAGTAGTAATGCTCGTAGAGCCCTTACACTACTTCGCACTCGATCTCACAAGTTAGGTATTGAAGTTGCAACATGCTATCAAAATGTAACGAATTTGAAGACATGTAAAGTATGCAATGAAGCCATGGTAGAGGATGAAAGTTACTTGCTCTTCACATGGTCAACATATAGTGCAATTCGTTCAAGATATGCTAACATACTTAAGTGCCATACTTAAGACACCGCCTAGAAGGTTGAGCTCATATGTGTATGCTTTATTCACATAGAGACTTTGTGCTTCAATCTATGAATACCCCTTCTTAGGAAGGAGACACATAACAAGAACACATGTATACTTTGGTCCCAGAGGTCAAAACTGGCCTCTTTATGGACGATAAAAATTCTAATTCTAATTCTAGGAAACCTAGAGTAAGGATAACATGAATTCTTCAATGTTTGTTATGCTTTGCCTCTTAGGCCGATTTAAGTCTTCTCTCTTTCTCTCTATTTTTTCTTTACTTTAGTAAGATTTATTTTGGTTTTCTATTCTCAAAGAAGAGACAACACTTACAATCTAATCTCATGTTTGGACTTATAAGCCATTTTGGCCTCTTAAAAGACATTAATATTTCTTTCTTTCTTTCTCACCAAAGCTGGAGAAGGATATGATCACCTCGGTTGACATCCTCCTTGAGAAGATTAGCTAAAGGAAGTCAAGAAATCAATGAGCTGAGGCAACAAATGCTCAGATATTCTTAAATACAGATCCGGAAGCAATGAAATCATGTACATACCGATCTTCAAGCCCAAATTTTGGATAACAAACAACAAGGAAGGCCAAAAAGATCTAGAAATCTTGTGATATACTGAAAACCAATTGGAGCTACATTCGACATATTTATCACTAGATCCACACTCCACAGATAAGCTATATTCCACATGGAATTGCAGTGATATAATGGTTTTTGGAGACAAGGAAAACATCTTTTGAGATCCATGCCAGGGTATTCTAAGCATGCTATTGAAGAGTAAGTGTTGGTCATTAGAGATACCAATGCAAAGATTGAACACACGCAACCAGAAATCATAGACTTCTCAAAACTTCCATGCCACATATGGAAAGAAATCACTAGAGCTACATTCTGCAGATTTTTCGATAGATCCGCATTCCATAGAAAGATAACGAGCTACTTTTTAATCCATATATGGAAAGACTGTGGTATCATGCTTTGGGGTTAGACAAGAGAAAACCCTTTGGAGATCTATATCAGAGAATTACTACACATGCTAATGAAAAGTAACTGTTGATCTTTGGATACATGGACACAAGGATTGTACACATGCAGCCAGAAATCAGACTTCTCTCTAGAACTACATTTCACAAGAAAAAAAATCCACGTAGAATTGCTATGGTAGCATGCATTTGGCATAGAAAGGACAACTCCTTAGGAAATTTATACAGGGCATTCCTAAGCATGCTAGAGAAAAGTGTTGGTCTTTGGAGTTCTGAATACAAGGATTAGAAATCCCAGATTTCACATAAGAGCTTGCAGAGAAATAATTGCCAAACAGAAATGATGCTCATGTTACTACACTAAGGTTGCACAAGAACTAGCCATGATAAGTATGAAAGCTTCAGTGCACCTTGTTCTATTAGACATGCCAGTCATCAATTCAATTATTCCTTATATCCGATACAAAATCTGGATGCCTTAGATCAGATCATACATCTGCATATGTAAGGATAAAATCACAACATGCAGAAGGCCAAAAATTGATTCCCCAGGATCAGTCATATAAAATGGAAATGGCAAAAAAAGTACTTATGCTACTACATCAGAGGAATTGACACCATTCCTCTGATGCACTAGCATACCGAAAATGCATGGTCGATTTTCATATGATATTGGAATGCATGATCATGTTTTCAAAAATGCACGTGTAAACCTACAGAACACATTATATGCATGACGAGAAGTATTTAAAATGGGCACCTCATAATGTATGGTTTGATGAGTGAAGACAAACATTAAGGCAGTCCAATGCAAACTTAAGCCCCACGCAGACCACAAGATACATGGACGTTTCACATGTAGCAAGGAAATACAATATTCTCAAAAAGTAGAAACAAAGAGTGTGTAAACTTAAGAAAGAGACAAAAGAGACATAAGAGTGTGAACTTAAGAAAGAGGCAAAGGAAAGATACATCTTAAAAAAGACCCAAGGGGGCAAGGAGAGCTATGACAAAAGATCCATAACTGACATATTTTCTTTAATGCATCAGAAATGCTAAAATGAACTGGCCCAGTGGCTAAAGAATACATGCATGCATTATTAAATCAGGCAATAGAACAAGTTTTCCTCAAGATTGGCAAGATACCTGGACCAACACACTATACAAAGGAGAATTCAGCTCACCAACTATCCCATGATTATGGTCGGTTCTTGGATGTCTAAACTTCTACGCAGAGGTGCTGAACATCAACTCAGAGAATGAGCTGAAAACAGTGCAAGCAAGCGTAGATTACAACAAGGAGGCTTTCAACACAATCTCAAGGCCAACGTGTCGCTAGTGTGTATTATGAAGAGGAACCAACCCAATTAGTTCACACGTTTCAAATTTCTTAGAATTGACTTACCTTGTCCACACACTTGGGAAGTAACCCGACTAAAATAATGGAAGGCGTTACTTTGAAATGTCTTGCATATGACGATGGTAGGCATGGTTTTCCGGGATTCCTAAATGGTTATTCTAGCTTTTGAACTACCGATGACATTAGAATGCTCTTGCTCATATACTCAATCACAGCACCAAACTGATGAAAGATCCAAACTGTGAAATTAGATAACAAGCTTAGTTTTTCAGTTCAACTTTTCTTTTTCTTTTTGTTATACCATTTTAAAATTCCCCCTCGTCCAGCAGGGAAGAGTGTTTGGTAATAATCGATCAATGCCAACATTGACCCCCATTTCCTTGGTAATCCTCTTTTAGTCTCACAATAGACATATTGACTCCTAGCTAAAGGTGCATGGTTCAAATCCGGTCTTACAATGCAGTGTGATTTAAGGAATTTTTACTAAGAGGGAGTGATAACTTAAGTGCCATACTTAAGACACCACCTAGAAGGTTGAGCTCATATGTGTATGCTTTACTAACACATAGAGACTTTGTGCTTCAATGTATGAATATCCCATCTTAGGAAGGAGACATATATCAAGAACACATGTATACTCTGGTCCCATATGTCAAAATTGGCCTCTTTATGGACGATAACAATCCTAATTAATTAATTAATTAATTAATGGCATGAAATCTCATATGGCAAGTACCAAAGAGCATATCCTGAATATTTTTTATTACTGTTCCTCTTTTTTATACAGATGGAAACTCCACACCTTTAACAAGCTTTTGATTGAAAAATATATATTCCTCGTGAGGCTGAAAATAAACTCACATAGCAAATTAAGGTAATCCTACAAGCCTTGAGCAAGATATCCATTGAACAACCCTTGATTTTCATGGAATGTGAAGGATAGCACAACAAAATCACAATTATTGCATAAAAATACACCTCCTTGTCATAGAGAGCTACTTTTGTAACCCCATTGTAAGTACATTGGAGCTATGAAATGTACTATTCAATAAAGCCCGATATGAGACATGATCCTACAAGCCTCAAGAATACTATCTACTGAAGAACCCACACTTTTCAAGACTGTGTTGAGGAACATACTCTCAGTTGGCACATGATTATTTGTTTGTTTATTTTAAAGCAGTTGTGTCTCTTATAGGGTATACAATTACTCATTAAATTAGCATGGATCCAATATGTATAAGTTGTATTTGTGGAAACTCTACACCTCTAACAAGCTTTCAATTGAAAATTATATATTCCTGGTGATGCTAAGAATAAACTCACATAGCAAACACCAATAAGCATATTTTGAATCATTGCTATGAAGAGATCTCCAGATGTTCCCATGACTCCCTCTTTCACAGGAAATACCAATAGCCATTGTAGGATAGGAACCACTACTCTTCGAAAAAAAAGGATGCTGCAAAAGAAAATTACAAATAAATAGATAATAGAGTAGAGTTCATTGTAACAAAAGGAAGGGTCCTGAAAATGACAGCATTTATATGAAGAAAAAAAAAAGGCTCCATGAAGAAGCATGCAAGTTATTACCTTCCAAGAAAGACACCACCATTTAATATAAAGCATTGACCAGACTTAACAAAAATCTTGCGGGATCTGAAAAGAACAAGAAGATAGGATCAGCCTCCTAAGGCTTCAAATATAGAGCTGCGGTACCAATTTACTATTATTGGATCTATCCAAGTAAAAACTAGTTAAAAGAATTGCGGCTGAAGTGGTGTATAATGAAATTTGTTCAGAGCAAACAAAATGGAAGGGAGATGTGCATAGGTGCCTACCTCCGACAGAAAAAGTAAACACGGTGAAGGCAACAAGCATCTTTGAAGCCTAAGAACCAAAGTGAGGCAATCTCAATGCAAGCAAGTTTGAGCTTTTCCACTGCACTATCATCTCGGTGTCCATCATTGTCGTCGCTCTCTATTCGAGACATCATCTTCCTATTCTCGTTCCTGTCAGAAGACAAGCGTGTTTATAACAAATGATGTTCCTATGCTATTAGTGCTAACATTTTTAGGAACGATTTAGGAAAGTTGAAGAGAAATTCCGTTGGCCCTTAAAGGAATCTAATTCCACACCTTGTGAGCTCTCTAAATTGTATGAGTTGAAAATCTAATTTAAAACCCTCTTTAATGACAACTTTCAAAGAAATTAAAACATGTTCATGTTCGTATTTGATCTGCAAATAGCTCCTTATATACATGATACACTTTTTTATGTAAAGCGATATATTTTCTTTTTAAATACCTTCAACTGAACCCTTGCGAATACAGAACTTAACTTATTATTACACAAATATGTACCGAAAGGGCGTAATTTACCTTCACAAGCCGAAACTCTTGAGCCAAGAATGAGATGGAATTTTCTTGATCCTCTACTCCGAATCCACGGGAAAAACTCAAATTAAATCATCCTCGTCTTGAGCCTTTTGTTGACAGGAATATTTTATCCTTCCATTTCTCTGAAACACGTGTCGATAAAATCATGTCGTAATCTACACTATCATCATCAGAAATCAGAGGCAGAAATAACAACAGATAAATGACGCAAAAAACAAATCGTGATGCGTTTTTTCTATTACCATTGACACGGACACATGGGTCGCGATTCGAACGGAAAGAGATGCATGCGATGGTAAATAGGTTCGAACTCAGAGATTTGATGGACGAAGCACGGCCCGTTCTGCATTATGCATGTGACCCTCTCTTGTCTATGACTGCTTTGTCTCAACTATTAAAGTAAGAAATTGTATAGTTTGTGAATATTTTGTATCAAAAATAGAGGTTTGATCAATCATTACACTATGAAAACAATGTCTTTAAAGAGTGTTGTCCACCAATACATAGAAGAGCATGCAAACTTCTTATGGAAAATGGGCTTTGGACCAACTACATAAAATGGCCTTTGTCTGAATTTCTAGGTGTGTAGCGACCATCTATGACCAAGGTTAAGCACAACATGTGTCAATGATGGCGACCACAAGATGGATGCATATTCATTCATTACTACTATCGATGGGGAATAAAGACGTTGTTGAGGTGCTTGTTGAGGCAACTAACCTAAATTTCTAAACATGAGGTGAAAATGTTATCTGTTATAAAACATGAGATATTTCATTTGTTATGAAACAAAAGATTTTATTTTTATTTTTATTTTTAGAAAACATATCCTTCCATTGGTTTAAAAAACCATATCAGCTACAAAATACAAAATGATGGAAAGGAGATGATTATCCTTCCCCAACCCGTATTGTGTAAGACAATAGCTAGCCATGAATCCTTCTTTTGATAGACTTGATTGAACACTTCCTCAATAGTTGAAAAATACCATGAATTTGCATATGTTCAAACCAAATCAATCTTCCTCATCAAATTTGACAATTAGAATGCAAGTAAATTTTGAAAACTTGAAAATAATCCCACCCACTTATGACAATTAGAATGCATACTATCCATCAAGGGTAGTTGCAATTTCCTTAACTCATCAACTATCATCTTTCCTCCTCTTATTCCTCTATATCCTTGTTGCATAATATCAGTAGGATTGTGAACAAAGTGTTGCCACTTACTAAGAGATGAGGCAAAAGGTGAAACAAAAGATATTGCATACCATTTGGATGACAAAATGCACCATGTCCATTGGAATTTGACATCATATGAAGTAATCTCATGAAAATTAAGTAAATATAATAGAATTTAGAATAATCAATTACGATATTTAATTGAACTTGGCCATTTTCATAAAGTTGTACTAAGTATAAATTAGGACATCTCAAACTAGTGACATGGACTAAAGCAAGGATTGCCAAGCATTACACCATCGAATGGTCAAAGTTGAGTTATGTGAAGAAAGCCAAAAACCTCTTTCTAGTTAGATATAGTGGAGTGATTTTAGAAAAGCAATGTGTAAATATCATTATCGCTCTAACATTTACCCCCTCAAGGGTCACCAAGCAAAACTAAATGAATAACTTTTGGAAAAAGGCATTGTGGGCTAGTCCAAAGATGCGAAAGACCCCAAGTGAGCTAACTAACTATTTTGTGCAAATTGTGAATTTTTGTGACCAAGTGAGATGACCATATTAGGCAATAATTATGCATAACGTTTGAGTTTGTTGTCAACCAAACCTCATACTATGACACATCAATGAATGTGGAAATGCAACATAAGAAAATACAATTCCATTGATATGTATTGCGGTATTTGTCATTATTCACGTTGCAAACTAGAAAGAGCATGTGGCCAGGTCTTTCAAGGAGAAATGTCAAGAAGTCCCCTCGAGGTGATCACTTGAGAACGGAAACCATTGTTGGAAGAGTTTCCTCATAATTAACATCAATTCCTTATCTCCACGGAATAACACTATTAATAGCCACATCACTATCTTCTACGTAATGGAGTTTTGTGGAAGTTAGGATGCATTGTCGTGTAAATGTGCATGCACGTGCTACTCGAGTGGGATATGAACCAGGACGAAAATGATGTTGTGTGAGAAGAGTCAAGACTCTTCTCACCCTTGCATAGGTCTCCTTTTGTAAGCCCTTGTTTTATTTTTAGTGTTTGATAGATCAAGTCGGGGTTTTGTTGGGCCCGTGGTTCAAGAAACCAGGGATTGGAGCCAGGTGAATACTTCAGGAAGTGAACACTAAAGTAGATCATCACTTGCAAGCACCATACTTCTTCTCCATGTTTTATTGACACAATTCCCTTTGACATTTCAAATGCCTCACATGTGGTTCATCGAGATTACATGGTTTGAAATCAATTGACGAGGTCTATTGTCTATGATAATATTTCTACCATCGTGGGGAGTGTGACATTGTTATAGGCATAAACAAACACTCATTATATTCTATTCGCTATAGGGAGAGAGTTAGATTTTAGGGAATTTTTTAAGCTCTAATTAAAAATAAAGGTTGTATCATTTGTAAATTCAGTTATCATGTGAACTCACCCAAACAATGCGTTTTAAATTAGCCCTAGAACTTAGAAGAGACACACACTAGGATTCCATGACCAAATTTAATAGCACTCGAACTACAAGTGTGAAATCCAAATGATGCAATGCATGGGATTTTGAAAATTGAGAGAGGATAAAATAATAGACAACAATTAAAGTCTTGATTAAAGTTGGACTTGGATTAGATTTTAGCACCATGTGCCTAACACTTGGAGATGATAAAAGGGGGGAAATAAAACCTAAACCCAAATTCAAACAAAATATATTGTATATAAGAAAAACACGAGGGTCATATGAGTGAGCAAGCTTGTAAATAATATTGTATGAAGAGTGTTGCAAGTCATGTGATTAAGACTAAAATTTAGCCTATAAATTAGGGGTTTAAATTTGAGTTCTATAGTTGTGTTGGTGAAGGTCTGATCCCTCCCCTCTATGTTTTCTTTGAAACTAACGAAAAGTGTTTCGATATCTCTTCCATATAAACGAGGGCTCCTCTATTACTAGAAAAGGAGGATGTAGCTTGCCATACTTCATGTCATGTCAGCCCCCATGAACTATCCTTCAATCCACATGAATTGCCCAATAATAACATATTCATCCCATAGAGAGAATTGAGAGAACATTAAAAATAAGACTTTTAGCATGTTCTCTTGTAGTAATCAATTAGTCTTGCATTGTTATAATTTTATAAATAATACCACGTCAACATGATTTAAAATTATACCAATTAGAATTTGTTGGTAAATAAATCAATGGATTTAGACTAATGCAACTTGTTTTTCTAGAAGTTCAAAAAACTATATTTAAGTTAGCAAGGGTAAGTCCTTTAGAAATGTAAGTTTGTCTCCTAGAAGGTAGTACCATTACATGCATTTCGTAGCAATTACAACGCAAGACAATAGTTGACATCCCTGTATTTGTTGCTCTTAATTCCAAGTCATTTCCATCTAATGTGCACTATTACGTACCATGCCCATAGATGTTGCCAACGTGAGGTGGAAGTCATGTGCATGATAAGCTCTCAACATTCTTGCCTATTTGGTCTTATCATGCACCGAGTCTCATATCAAACATTGCATTCCCCCATAAGAAGAATGGTATCACTTGTGAATCTCTTGCAAACATTACACACATTGTCCCATTTATAATGTTGTTGGTCGAAATAGAAAAAGAAAATTGATTTTTGTGCATAAATTGATTTGAAGTACTCGAGAAAACAAACATTGTTTTCTCCACGTATGAAATTATTTATGTATAAAAGACATCACGTGTTAGAGCCCGTCGTAAAACATTACCTTTGAAAACATATAATATAAGAGACTTTAGATATCATCACTAATATGATCTAGTAGAATATATAATTGTAGCATTGTGCAATTATTACAAATAATAATATAAAATGGTGTTATGGTCTAGTTAATAAGGTTTGGATTCAAGCCAAGAGCAATAAACCATGGTGGTGTCTTATAAAGTATAACCCTAAATCAATATTAAATGCATTGCCTCAATAGTGGGCCTTTGTGTTGGCAAGCGAAAACACAGTTGAGGGCAGCCATTGCTTTATATGTCCATAACATATTATGATCAATCCTAAAGGTACATAAACATAATAGTTATCTATGTGCTTTTATGATAAAACATTATAGTTTACCAACGAAGCCTCTCGTGTTAGGATTTGGTTTGACAAATATCCATTCTACAATTCAAGGGTTGAAATGATAATGACATTACTTTGAAAAAACCAAGGCTAATAATACATCACACACATCCCCACTCATTATACCAATTAGATTACTCGAGACATCAACAAGTGTAATTACATACATGGAGCTTGAGTCATCTAAAGTGTATTGATTGCCGCAAGACCCATCGAAAAGATTGATTATAATTACACATGTAACTCCAACCGTAAAAAAGTGTATATATAACATGGACCATGTAAACGTGATGCAATTGTTCACGTTATTGTCATATCCCATGACATATCACTTCTAGTGGGGCCAACATTGGGGTGAGTAATTCACATCATAGTGGAATAACTAAAGCTTGTCCATAAACAATTCCAAACACGTGATTGAGTTAATGATAAAGGGATGCCTCGCATGTAGAAGTAAAAAAGGAAATTGAGTTTAGGAGCATATTTTACAACATGAACATGAGTAAGGCAATCCTACAAGCCTTGAGCATGACATCCATTGAATGACCCTTGATTTTCATGGAATGTTATTTATCCTATTTATTTGCAAAATTAATTACAACATTTTTAAATCTACAACTAGGAATTACTCCGACTAGTTACATTGATTGGTTAGAAGGATGGCACAATGAAAACACAAATATTACATAAAAATAAACCTCATTGTCATTGAGATCTACTTGTGTAACTCCATAGTACGTACATGGTCGTATAAGCCTCAAGCATACTATCCAACAAAGAACCCTTAGTTTTCAAGATTTTGTTGAGCAAACACGCTCTCAAATGCCACATTATTTGCTTATTTTAAAGAACTGGCATGTCTTATATGGTACACAATTACTCATTAATTTAGCATGGATCCAACATGTATAAGTTGTATTTGAATCTATCGTTTCATTCAAGAGAACCATTTGTGTTTGTGCTCTAGATATGGTACCGTGGCCAAGGACTTGTTTGCACAATTGTAAATCACACAAAGAGTACCAAAGCACTAAGAATATTCTTATATTGATTTTCTTCATCTTATATGCATGTTGTACATGTATATGAATATTTTCTCGTATAAATTTGCATTGATTGAAAGTAATGTTTTTGGAATGTAGACAATGGGTCATCTATGTCCCTAGAGAACTTAAATCATGAAAACATCTTTATGATTGTAATCATATGAAGTTTACTTTAGAACTAAGAAAATGTGATTGTTCTTGACACACCTTAAACAATCGATATTTGTGCGAATGTTTGATTTGGTGTTTTATTATCTTCTTAAGCGTGTAATGAACTATTTTCTTGACATGTGTAGAGGACATTTCACTAAACACTTTCACTTTTGTTTTAGCAAACCACAAGAAAGCTCATATATTCCCCTTCCAATAAACATTGATAATAGTTTCCTTATATATTTGCTGCTACCCTTGGGCAAAGGTAACCACGCTATTGTTAATGATGTTCCCAAAGACAATGTGAGACCCATTGACTAAGAGGACTGGCGAAAATCCACAAATACATAGTAGGGGCAAAGAGCCGAATACAATGACATTGCCATCAAATTCAACAAAATATTAGGTTTCTCTCCCTTCACTCTCTTGTTTCGTAATCACAAGGGTAATCCTATGGCTATACCCATATAATCCCTTCATACAATGTCCCCTTATGATGGATCACTTCTATCCTACCGTTAAATGCATGATAAGCTTGTGTTTGGTTGCATCTTACTTCTTTGAGGTGATATGCAACATAATGAGATATGTGACCATCAAATCTAAATATGTATGGAAATTGCCAACTTTGAGGGAAGTTAGTAATTAGGATTGAAATATCATACAAATTTGCAAAATTCATATTGCATTTATAGAAGTTTTTTCGCGAGAAATTGATTGAATTGTAGACAATATTGTATGGAGATTGGGTCGCCATCTAAGTATGGAATTGGATGGTGTAGTCTTAAAGATTAGTTTTGCTATCATAACTGTAAATGAGAATGATCCCCATGCAATATATTGTGGAAGGTACACCACAATATATTGAGTAAACGATCACTTATAAATCATCGCAAGGTGATAAGGGGTTATGTGTACACGTGGCTAGAATCCCACGAAGCAATCGGACGGTGGAGGGTATAGCAAGAAAAAGCCTCGCCCTCTCTTTTAGGGTGCACGGTTGCTTGCATTTTAGAAAAAAAAGAAAGAAAAGTTTGGGAAAATTAAATAAGTAAATTTATGTTAAGCTTAAAAAAATAAACAAATAACGCAAAGAAAGAAGGAAAAGAAAAAAGAGCAAATAAAAAAGCGCAATCCAGACATTAAAAAAAATAGAAAACAATAAAAAATGGAAACGAGAAAATAAGAAAATAGAAAAAACTAAAAACAAAAGAAGAAGAAAAAGGAGAAGAAAAAAAACGAAAAGAAGAACGAAAAATAAAAACCAAACAAAAAAAAAACTTAATAAAATAAAACAAACATATTTGATATTAATTAAAGAAGGAAGGAAAGAAAGAAAGAAAGAAAGAAAAAGCAATTGATTAATGAATTAAGTGAGCTAATTAAATTAATTAATAATAAGCGTTTTTAAGCGTTTTTGGTTATTATTAGTATTAGTATTATTCTCGGTCGTCTTCGCTACTCTACGTCTTTCTGCTGTTGTTTCTATTTGCTGTTGTCTGGAGCTTCCTCGTCGCCATCGCCACGATCACCTGCCTCCCATCCCCTTCGTTTCTTTCGTACCCCCCCTGGCATCATCTCTTTTCAGCGAAGCTTCATACCTCCCGGCCATCTCAGAGAACACTTCTCCTTATTATCACAAGAAAACATAAGGAAACGCAACAGAAGGAGAAATCTAGGGTTTCTTCTCTTCGGCGCGTCTTGATTCGGGCCTTCAAATCGACCGGTTCTTCTTCTGCGTCCTCATATATATATATATTCACAGGAAAGTTTCTGCTCACAGACATATTCATTTGTTCCTTTGTAAAAGAAGAGAAGTTTCTTGGAAATTAAGAGACTGCGCTAGGGTTCTGACAAAGTTAAGATATATTATATACATATGTCCTCGCGTTTCTGCTGAAATTAGCTCTATCAACAGACGCAGACAAAAGCTAGGGTTTCTTTTTTCCACAGCTTTGGCGGATTCACTTCATTCGGTTCTCTATTGTGAAGTAAAGCATGTCTTCTGCTTATCGTTTTGGGAAGATAAACTTATTTGTCAGTGGAGATTTATTAGGGTTATGATATCTTTCCTGAAAAATCAGAGTTTTTAACACATGGATCAGTATATGTGCGAAACACAGTCGATGTACTTTCAGTAAAGATAAGATATTTGGACAACAGAGTTTTAGGATTATTAAAAGTTTTTAGCTGTTATAACTGAACTTTTCGTACTCAGTTTGGTGCATGCTTTCTGTGACGATAAGCTTATTGGAAAGTGGGGATCTCCTTGGGTTAGTTTTTTTGCTTGAAAATCGGAGATTCTTTATTCATGGTTCAGTGGTTGCCAAAATACCCTGGAGTGCATTTGGTAAATATAACCTTCTTGCAGAGTAGAAGCTTTTATGTGCGGAACACCTTGTTGAGCTTTTTGTAAAGGGTAGCTTCTCATACAGTGGAGATGTCTAAGGTTTAGAGTTTCTGCTGAGAAAACTGAGTTTTTTATAGAATGCTGAGTGCATGTTGAAATTGCTTCTTTGAAGACCAGCCTCTTGGACAGTAAGAATTTTATTAAGTGCTAGGGTATTTTCTCGGAAATTGGAGCATTTTTAATACTCAGAAAGAAACACTTTCTTGAGGAAGGGAAAAATCATTGGATTGTGAAGACTCCTTTACTATCTCTTCTTGTATGTTTGGACATGCATCAGGTTATAGTTGTTTGTCACTGTACTTGTTCAGTAAACACCATGAAAGCTGAATTATGATGATAACATGTGCCAGATTATAGTCTTTCCTATATTCCTTGCTATGTGATCTTGATTGATATCCTGCATCTGGGCAGTAAGAAGAAAGAGCATCTGGAAGCAATCATCAACTTAACAGTGGGCATCCAGAAAATTGCATGGTAATTCCCAAGTATTGTCACGAGTTCTTTTGCTATTAGCTATCTTCAAAAGCAGTGGACCAATCTGCAAGCTTCTTATAGATTGCTTGAAGTGTAATGCACCAGTAATTCAGTTTGTGGTGTGGAATCACATCCACTACGATGGTAAATGTTTCTGATGGAGAGAAGTGAACCGTCTTTGGTACCAGAATGGCTCAAAGGGACTCCTGGTGGCTTGTTACCAGCATCTCACCCTGGTTCTCATGAAGGTACTTGAATTTTTCATTTGTTTCTTTCTATTTCTTGATTGTACACAGCAGATCTTTTATGCCATTTCTTTAACATAGTTGAAGTTTGAGCACGCTGAACATTTTTGAGCATGACATTCTTGAGATTGGGAATTTCGTACCAATACATTCTAGAACAGTCTTGAAGGTCATATTTGTTTTTTCCTTTTATGTGTTGGATGTATAGTGTGTACCTTTTTTGAACATGTTTGCACACACTTGAACATTCATGATTTTTTGTGAGATGCAAAACTCATGTTGTGACATTCTTGTATGTACTTGAATCTGTTGTGTACTATGAAATCTTGCAAAATATATTTGAATATACTTGGATGTACTTGAACATTTCATTTTGTGAGGTATTGAACTTAGTTGAATCTATCATTTGGCATTTTTATGTTAAAAAACATTTTTTGAGCTTTTGAACTTGACTAAATGTATTTCAAGATTCTTTAAGCTTTCTCTTGGCTGTACATGTCAAAATAACCAAATTGTTTTTCTTTTGAAGTAGATGATGCAAACAACACGTTTTCTAGGCACAGAGGACCACAGCAAACTGCAAGTATTCGCACAGAGTCTAATTCTATTCGAGGATCAGCTTCTTCCGATAGGGCATTTTTACCTACTATTAGGAGAAGTAACACTGGCAATTCACTTGATAGAGTGGTTAAAGACACAGACAATTTGATTCAAGACCGTCTGCACTATAATCTAAATCGCAGTGTTTCGTCAAAAAGAAGCTATGATAATGCCTCTTCAAATAGAAGCTATGATATGGCCAGAGATACTCATAGAGGTAATTCTCAGGAATGGGAACAAGACAATGATAGAGAGCTACGGCCAAGTGAAAGTGAATCACTGTCAGTTTTCAGTATTGACGAGAGAGAAAAGTTTAGGGAACATGTTGAGAATAGAAAATTGAGGGTATCTATACCTGGGAAGTACGATGGTGATCCAAAGCTGAAGCGATCTCTGTCTATGGGTTTATCCCCCAAGAAATCTGAGAGTATTTCTGGAAAAAATAGTGATGTTATTGGTCTATCCTCACCATTGCCATCGATCTCTGGTAGCTTTGCTGTAAGTATGCAGAAAGCTGTTTTTGAACGTAACTTCCCATCCCTAAGTACTGAAGACAAGCCAGGAAGTATACTTTTGAGTCCCAGTGGTATTTCTAGTATTGCCAGCCCTCGTCTAGCACAACAGAGTTCATCTCGTTTTGATATAGGAAGGGCAGGATTATCTGGAGGTTTTAATGTTAATGGTTCAACCATTAACGGGGGATCTGTAAGAGGAGAGATATGGAGTTCAGCCCTTGCAGAAGCTCCGTCTCTGAATGGAAATATTCAGAACACCAGCTTGGGGCACAATGGTACTAGTATCAATATTTGTACAACTTCTTCAGTTTCTTCTACATCTAGCGGTATTTCAACTGTCTCCATATTGAACATGGCAGAGGCTATTGCTCAAAATCCTCCACGAGTGCGAGTGCCACCACAGGTATATTTGTGTTCCTCAGGCAATAATCACCATGCAATACTTCTTTGTTAATTTCTCATCGTCTTTCTCCATAGATATCTGTGGAATCACAGAGGTTGGAGAGCCTTGCATTGAAACAGTCGAGGCAGTTGATTCCAATGACACCGACACTACCTAAAGCTATGGTAGTACTATGACTCATGCTATAAATTTTATTTATAGAAAGTTTATAATAATCCTTTTTATGAAGAATCAAATGAAGTAAGCAGTTTTTCATGGTAATACAAGGTCAATATAAATGCTATGTTTGATGAAACACGATGATAAGGTGCATGGAAACAGAGGCATCCGCTGTTGTTGACATCCCAGACACATATATCTTTTGCTTAGACTGCGATTTTTAAGTGTACTTTTTCATATGCATGAGGCATATGTTTCAGCAATGAGGGTTCCATTCTTTGGAAATGATTTATGTATGAGTGTTTTTAGAATTTGTTTAGACCTGAATGGGAATCAAAGATATGTTCAGACACATATGTGTCTACCTGAATGGAATTTTATGCACAAGGCTGGTTTTCTAAACTTAAACTTGATACCCAATTCCTTCAAGTGATGAAAAAACCCTTGGCCAGCTATTCCAGCTGACCACCTTAAGAACAGAGACAATTGGTATTTAGGCTGATCCCAGAATTTATGTTTAGGATTAAGAGCAAAGGGACATAGGCCATGTACAAACCCTTTCAAATATATCTTTTAGACTATGAAGGCAGCAAAATGTTTAGGTTAGCTTAGATATATTCCGACTTCCATGTGCCTAGAAATCTGTTCTTGATGAAATAGATAAGCCCAATGCTTTGCTATGAAAATACAAAGAAGCTAAAGCAATTCTCATCATAGGTGCAGTGAATGGGGTTTGGCAACCCACTGATGTATTTCCATAATCCTCGCCAGTTCCCTAGTGGAAACATCTCCTGGCTATTGTTTACCGTGCATATGTAAACTGTTCTGTAAACTCATGTAGTCCAGAAATATGGAGAAAGGGCAGTCTAGATCTCAAAATATTCATACATAACCTTCAAAAACTTTTAGAGATGCTAATAATGCAAAATATATCTCAGTTATCATACACTCTGTTTCTGTAGATGCCATGTAGTAGAGTTTTTCTCCAGGAAGAAAGGAAACCTGGGGACAATGCATGGACAAAGTGGGATATGAATGATCAGACATCCTAAGTGAATGGAATGACATGGCATAGATGATAAGTTGAGTGTCAACTTGCTTGCATTATAGTGGATGTTATTGCAATTCTTCTTTAGAGCGAGGACATGTCCCTTGATTTTAGTAATGAGTATATTTTGTGTCTGTTTCCTAAAAATCCTGACTTGGTAAATGACATTTGAAAATTCCGTGTAACTGAGAAACACAAATATTATTTTGTTTGAATAATCGAGTCTTTTTATATGATTTTAACAAGAAATATATGAAGAACACTCTAGCAAAATATATGTTTCTAATACAATAGAGCAGATTTATATGGAATAAACCCAAAACCAACCTTACGAGATCCAGAGCATAATAAAAATTGGAGAGGCTTTGAATTTTTGGAAATAATTTAAAAAGGTTGACTCCAGATTTGCTTTTATTATGTTTTGGAAATTTCCTGATGCCATAAAGATCATTTCCATATCATATATAAAGCTCCACTTCCATCCATATGTAAATCTACATATCTCTATCATATTTAGCATGATCAAATATCTTATACATGCTTTATATTTTTATTTATTTTACAAAGCTGTTTAGTCTGTTTTGATTAAAATGAAAATTCTGGAACAAAACCTCAGAATTATTAAAGTTCTCTTGTATTACTTAAGGTTCTGATTTGGGACAGATTTCAAATACAGTGAGACATATTTTGCGAACAAAAAATTGTTGTTTAAGCTTATGTAGGTTATGCCCGGACAATTGTCTATTAATCCTGAGCTAACTTCATATGCATTATGTAAATTGGATTTACAAGTCTTTAGTTTTGAGATGTAGTGCTTCAAGATATGGTTTCATCAATTATTGATTTAATTTATCTATGCTCCCGTTTTGGGTATCAATCATTACATGGAAGCCACACACTGTGGATCAGAGACTCTCCCCTTCTAATGCATCAGAGGAGAATCTATGATGTAGAACTTTCTGCTCCAGGTCCCCATTGATCATATTACTGGCCTCTAAAGAACTGGAATGCATCATTGTCATCTTCCTCATCCTATGGTGTGCTTCAGCATTATGCTTCAATACATTAGTCATTTAACTTAACTGGGCTCATTTTTTAGCATTGATGCTTACTTGGAAACCACTCTCCGTTCTGATTCCTTCAGAAGAGAATCGATCTTATGAGGTTTCTGTGTCAGATCCCTGTGGGTCATGATAGTGGCCTCTAGGGAACTGTAATACATCATATAATCATCATCTCCCCTATCCTATGACTCCGAAGATGATTTCATGAAAACTTGAAGATCTGAATATCAGTCTTATTATTGAGTATGGAAAGGAGGAATTTCCGTCCTCTGAAGAAACATCATTTAAAAGAATATTTTCCAATTTACTTCTCAAACCCCTGTTGCTTCACTTACAAATGTGATGCAATCCAACATTTAGCTCCATTTAATACTTTCACATTTTTCTATAGGAGGTTTGTCCTGCTAAATGTCTTGTTGACAATTCTCTTTCGCTACTTTCCAAATGTTCCCAATTCGTAAGATGCTAAATGTCTTGATAATGCGACATATAAAGTTTCTCTTGGTAAACATATTGTTGATGGTTTCTCTTTCTGTACATTCCAAAATTTCTCATTTCAATGTGGGACTACTTGCTTGAGAGGAATCTTTTATCCGTTATCTTATACGGATGCTTTCATGTCTCAATAATGTGACCTATAGCTCATTTACTTTTGTCAAAATAACGGTCGAGGAATAATGACAATGTTACCCCAAATTATTTCATCCCCAAGATGCCCTGTTTGAGGAAACATTTTAGCCATGGTAGAGATCATAGCGAAACATGGAACTAATGCGCCTACATTTGCATAAGTAGAATATACATGTTATTAGAAATCTCCAAAGGCTTCTTATCTTGAATCCTAAAATCCAGTGGAAAAACAGAGAATGTTTTAGCTACACTGAAATATTTCAGTAGTTTCATATGAGATTCATATTATAAGTAATAAATTTGGTGTGTTAACATATAAACATCTGGTGGGAACAACTGCAAGTGCATTATACTACATGGTATTAATCTCAGCCTTCATAAAAAAATGCTGCCAAGGCTCTCACTATAGTGACATTACCCTAGAAGATAGTAGATTTTCCTGTGAGATAGAAGTTAATGTCATTAAGGTAAATTGGATTTTTCTATAAGTTTCTGCATTTATGAACTAATCATGCTGTGAGTTTATTTGTCTTATGTTGATATTTATTGACCTAATGTTATATCTGCAGAGTTTGAGTGATAAATCTAAGTTGAAGGCAACACGCAATGTTGATAATGCAGCTACTGTTGTGAAATCAAATCAATTGTCGGGATCATTGCAGTCTGTACACAGAACAAGTTCAACTAAACTTGATATGCAGAAGCATTCTTCACAAGGGAAGCTACTAGTGCTAAAGCCAAGCAAAGATGGTAGTGTGATGACTGCGAAACCAGAAGGGAACAATGGAAATGCAATTATGTCAACTAGTGTGACTGTTTCTGCAGCACATAGTATTTCTCAGCTTAAGAAACCTAACGATGTACGTGAAACTTCACAACAGCCAGGACTATCAGCCGTGCGTGTCAAGGACTCTTTGGATCAAGATAAGAGATCCTCCATACAAGCTCAAAATAGAAGTGAATTTTTCAACACCCTCAGAAAGAAATCGACTCTGAAATCTGAGTCAGTGGCTCAGCCAAATAGTGATTTGGTAACAGGAAATCATGGCTCTGAAGAAGAAGAGAATGGTGGAGGTGATTCTCTCACTGTTGAATTTGCATCTCAGGTACATAATGATGGAGATAGAGATAGCTCGATTATGCATATGAGAGCTAGCCCAGAAACAGATCCTTCAGCAAAGGAGAAGTTAGAAAGTATGCTGGTATTGGACTCTGAAGAAGAAGAAGCAGCCTTTATGCGTTCTCTTGGGTGGGAAGAGAATGCAGAAGGCAGTGAGCTAACCGAGGAAGAGATAAATGCCTTTTATCAGGTAAGCTACACTAATTCAATACCTTTGTCTTGGTTGTCTATATAATAACACATTTTGTGGGACCTATGTTGATAAAATGGTGATTCTTAGCAGATGCGAGAGAAGGTGCATAATATAAAGAGCCAGTTCAACGTTAGGAGGGAGAGTTGGTCTTTAGGCATATCTTCCTCTGATTCAGATTCAGATTCAGATGACCAATTGCATGAGAGTATTCGGAAATGTCAGCAGTGATTCTCACTTTCTGTCTAAAAGGTTACGAATATAAATGTTGGGTACACATTCAATATGTGCGAAAGCTGGATATATAGAGAAGATATGCAGATCAGTGAACGCTTTGTTTTTTGGTCATGAAGCAACAGTATTCTTGATTACTGCTGTCTTCTTGCACAGCGATATATGTATGGTGTTTTGTCAACTCTATGCACCATTCAGCATATATGCAGCATGTCTCAAAAACTTTAATGAATAGTCAGTCACCTTGTGTGCCGGGACAATGATGGGTGGTAGATATGGAAAATTTTGTGGTTTATTTTTACTTTTATGTGTCTGGATGTCACTGTTATTTTCTGTGTTCTCATGGTTCAGAACTATCGATCGATTGTGACAGGATGCCTTTCTCAGTTGCCTCACTATTGTCTTTTTGCGTTGTCATATCAATATTGGTACTTCTGCCACGTAGACGTTATTTTGCATTGTCTTACTGTGCAGGTTGAAAGGGTTTGCATGCTAAATCACAGTGTTTTCAAATCACGAACTGCAAATGTTATTTGTACTTTAAAAAGTTTACAGAGATAACTTTTGAGTTTGACCTGCTCTAAAGTAAAACTTATGATGCTTGCTTGATATTGTTCAATATGACATTACAGAGAGCATTTTATTGTTGATAGGTGGTATAAACCCTAATTGGTGTCTTGTCAAGCATTTTTTTATATGTCCTAATTGCAGAAAGCATGGTCTCGATTGGTTTCATAGATGTTTCTTCAACATCAAATTTGAATAATTGTAATATCTATTGGGATGACATATGCCTGCCACTATCTTGCATTTGCAGAACGAAAACATCATACTAAATATCAAATTGTAAAGCCTCCAATTCAATTCAATGTTTTATGGTACATATTCTTTGTGCTTAAATAATAATTTAATAGTGTCAACTTTTAGTTCATTTTCAAACTTCGTTTGGGATTTTGCAAGTAACTCCTTAAGAAATAGGCATGATTTTGGAAGTCTTTAATAAATAGGCATTGCCCTATGGCAATGGTGACATGCTTACTTTTCATGCATACAAAAGAAAATTGAGTCATATATTTTGTGTAGTGTTATTACAAATACACATTTGGCAACATTAAATTATCACTAGTTGAGAGGTTAAGTACATTCAAGGTTTTAGCTTTGATGTACGAAATTTAGCTTTTGGGAGTTAAGTATTGTTATTAGGAATGAATTTCCGAGCTCAATCATTTTCCCTTGAATAAACACTTTTGTATAGATTTGAGCAAAATGAAGAGAAAGCAGGAATGATCTAATGAGATGTGGGTATCAATGCTGGAGATTGAAAAAAGGTCTCGAATATGCCAGTTGGTGGACATAGTATTCCTCAAGTTGTGTAGAGTGTAGAAGGGTCCCAAGGGGAAGAGGGTTTAAGGATTGTTTATGTAAAACCTTTGCCCTTGTCAAGTCTTCGATATGTTTATGTAAAACCAATGCTGAAGCCGAAACAGGATGTGGCCATGAGAGAGACCCCATGGATGCTTGTTATGACAAAACTATGGAAGAGAGAACAAATAGGAACAAGGCAGTACACAAGGCTGTTTCTCGATGTCTTCGAAGTAGGCACAATTTAAGACAAGAAAAGAAACCATTACTACTAAGGCCACTTCCAACCTTTTGGATCCATTTTCTTCCTCAGCAGCTTAGGGTTTTGCTAGCTAAAGATGATGATTCTACTCGACATGTTCTTAGCGCTCTCCTTCAAAATTGTGCCTAGGAATGTTGTTACTTCTTCCCTTTACCATATGCTCTAGTTTCTAGCTTTTGTTGAAAGTCTTAGTTAATGTAGATATTGTTGGTTTAAAGAACTGGTTAGTCCATTAAAACCATAGAGCTACCTACTACTTCCCTTCACCATATGTTTATTATCTAGCTTTTTGTTGCGTTCACAATGTATGGTGTGTATTTGCTACTTACCTTTATTGTATTTCCGTTATCAACTTTTTTTTGAGATCCTGATATATGGTCGACCCATATGACTGGTGATTTCAGGGAATCATTGAATTCATTAAGACCATATATTTAGCCTCTCTAGGAAGTACAAATTTACAGATATTGTCTACAATCACATGATGGCTACACCATATAGGCTGTGCTTTAGGGAGTATTGTTAAGCTAATTCTAACCATCTTGATCAGGCATCCATTTTTGTCATATAATAACCTTCATCTGGGTATGCCTAATTTGGAGATGTTTGCGCTATTAATTCCATTGTTATATTGGCATTCATAATCCAGGCCTACTTAGGATATTGAATTGGTATTAATTTCAGTTTCGTCAATTTAGGCAACCCTTTTGTTAAATAGTGCATGATGTTAACTCCATCTTTTCAAATTTGGCTGCCTCAATGCAGCCTTTTGTGCTGGTGTGCGTAACTAGGAGATACAATTGTTAATTCCAGCATCTCAGTCAATGCAGCCTTTATTTTATAGCATAGCATTGAATTCTGGTAAGTGAAATTGATGACATCTGGTTCATCGGCATGGAGAATGTTGGTAGAACAAATATGCTAGTTTGACATAGTATTGACGTACTAGAGGATGCCTTAATGCGTATGGCTTATGGTGAAAGTTCTTAGATTCAGGGTTCATGGACCAAAAGAGCTGCTGATGAACTTGAAAGATCTCAACGTGCAGAAAAATTATCAACCCCTGGTATAATCCAATATGCTTCTAAACCAGCAGAGCAAGAATGCCATCATAGAGGGAAATAGTTTGCCAATGTAAAGATGTAATGCTTTGAATTCGAAGGTTATTTATGATACATATTTGAATTGTCATATATTTTAAGGGCAAATGATCAAAATGTCACTTTAATTTAAGTAATTTCGAAAATGTCACTTCATTTCAGAAAATTCCCTCAAATTCACAAAACAATATACACACAATGTCGCAAACTACAGATTTTGATGTATGGAGTCAAGATGCCTGCTCTGATATTTTTAAGGAAAATGATCAAAATGCTACTCCAAATCATAATAATTTCGAAAATGTCACTTTAGTTCAGATATTTCCCTCAAATTCACAATCTCATTCGGTTTTAATTATTGGCCAATCATCATAATTCGGAACTTTGAAAAGTCACTCAATCTCATTCATCATTAATTGGAGCAGTGTTTCAAGCTTAATATGTGGCCACGACACTATTTTTTGGCATTCTTGAAATTGTATTAAGTCAAATGGCATTGGGTGTTACGGCAAACTAGAGCGACAATGTTTTGTAATCTTCCCCATATTGTATTGTTCTCTAATATCAAGGTAGAAGATACTACACATCATGCTTTGGCTCATGGGTCATCATGGATGGTGAATACAATAGATCTAAATTTCTTTGACATTGAAGAACAAGGAGAAAGAGAGAGAGAGAGAGAGAGAGAGAGAGAGAGAGATTATATTATCGTCTTCGCACGTCAAATATGACTTATGAGACCAAAAATATTACATTTCACGTGATATGTGTGAATGTGAGTAGTGACTCTTGATGTTCAAGAACTTTACCAATGAATGTTGCAATCAAGAGTGCACATTGTGGTTGTGAGAGGAATTCATGCAAGGATTGGGTCAGTCGAAGAGATGTGGAAAGCATGGTCGAATATGATCAAAGGCAGAGCATTGTATCAAAGTGTGATACTCAGACTCGCGAACTTGTTTAGGGCTAAGTGTGCATAACTGACCACTCTCATCACTTGTGCCCCAACGCCCCGTTTCACATCGCATTTCATGTGAGCTAAGTCGCATGGAAGCAATGGTTCGAATGGCAGATAACGGTATGGGCTCTAACATGTAGTGATGTGTACGATTTCCCCGTTCTGCAAAGAATATGGTTTTGTAGTTAGGTGTAACATGTGTAGTATAATGTGTGAAGGGTGAGCCTCCACATTTGTCCCATGTCATGATACATTGGCGTTGCAAAAATGCCTGATTTACAGAGGAATCTAATGATGCATCATGAAGCAAGTGTCTTACATCGCATTTACCAAACCATTTTTCTATATCTTGCATCCAACCGGAACACAAAATTTTGCTTCTATTCGACTTTTGGATCTTTTTGCTTGCTTCCCACGCAATTCTAGGAAGTCGATGTGAGGGACTTTTTTGAACCTTAAGCATGTATTCAACAACCCTTTCCATGGCCATGATCCCAATGGGAAGTGATCCCGTCTCAAGGAGGAGGGTGTAGGGCGTTTGTTTCTTAACTTGTAGAAACTTTGTATAAGAGAGAGAGAGAGAGCCCAGATGGATGTAGCTCAGTTGGTAAGGTTGCCCAATGGAGACCAGGTGGCCATGGGTTCAACCCCTACATTCCACAGTGGCATCTAGTGAATTTATAAGAGATATATAAGAAGTATATAATAGAGGTGAGGAGAGAATAAATCACCACTACTGAAGTTGGTGATTTATTCTTTTTTAGTTTAATAGGTTCAAGTTCCAAGCCCTTTCAATTCTATTGATTGAATTCTGTTTGTTAGGAATATCTATGCTACTCAAATAAGCCGAGTCTCATGTGCAATAGTTGTGTGGTAGTTACATTCTCACGACAATGGAGGCTAGGGTATGGAACTCAGCTTTTCATCAAAGGCACACGATATCTCTCCAATGGATTGTGTACCAGTAACCATGAGCAGTATAATGATGGCATGCCTACCATGGCTTACGATGTCTTGGAAATGTTTTCCAATGTGAAGGACCTTGTATTTAACCAATTCCTAAAATCATTGGTTAAATTTTCTCAAAAAGTTTGTATTATTTTCATGCATAGAAAGAAAACTGTCTATTAGTATAAACAAATTTTCTGAACACCGAAAGCGACCATTGGTATTGATATGCCAATTAGAATAGGTGGAGGGTGACAATTATTGGTTGGTGTCGTATAATGACCATGTCAATTCCCATGAAAGCACTCAAGTTCGTCATCATACACATCCTCACCATAGCCATCACCATTACCGTGTTTACCATCATTTCATTACCATTGTGAACCGAAATGTGGATTATCTAGTATACCAAGCAACAATAATGGAAGTGCCACATGAAGTAACGATGGGAGCAATGGACATGATGATGGACAAAGTGTTTCGTATTATCTCTCTCAGATAATCGATGCAACATCGCTCTACCTCACAACATTGGAAGGCAATAGACAAGCCACTGTCTTATACTAACTGAAGGCTTGGATTCATGTATGCATGGAAACAAATCATCAGCCATGAGATAGGCCGCCCTTACAAAGTTTCAATAAAAGAGGAAAGAGAGGTGTTTTGAGAACAAGGTACATTTGTTGTCACTCTTCTGCTTTGGCACCACAAGAGGTTTTGGCTTGAGGATAGGGTTTGGGATTGTAACCTTTGTTTGTGTTTTAGAGTTTACATTTATATGCATTTGTTTATGGTATAGAGTTTGCAATTATAAATTGTTTAGAGGTTAGGGTTTACGAATATAAGCCTTTTATGATGGGTCTAAGTTTTTTTTGATGAGGGTTTACATATTATATTGAATTTGTTTGGAGGTTCAATACCAAACTTGCAAGAGGTTGCCAAATAATTGTTGAGGGTTCGATGTCAATTTGTGAGGTAGGCTGCCTATGAATTTTCCATAGGAAATGCGTAAACCCGAATAACCTGAAGTTGAAAATCTTAACTTGCCATTGGCTTGTTAATTTTCTACATTATTTGTTGAGAATGATTGAAGTTGTAGCCCAAAGGCTAGCCAGGCCCAACAACTAGTTAGCCCAACGACCATATCTGGTGATTAAGTATAGGTTAATTAGTACCTAATTATATGACTAGTTGATAAGCGGAAGATTAAGTGATATGTGTGTGTATGTGTGTAAGAGGAAGAGAGAGAGAGGAAGTTAACACTTATGAACAACACAAGATGGGGGATGATTAACTCTATATTAAATTAGCATTATCATCATCAAATACAAAAATACCATCAATGAGGTATATATACATCTCATGTGCAAGGGTGGACATGTGTGAGGAGAATATAGGTACAATCATGTAAGTCCTATATTAAATGACCTTGGGAGTGGAGGATCTAGAATATCCTACTTAAGTACAAGGTCCTATTTAAGGCGTTATAGTCAACACTTCTAACTAGATTTTATCTAGGTAACTACGAAGTTACATGGTTGACTAACTAACTAACTCTAGTTGAGCTTATCTCTCAACACACCCCCTCAAGCTCAAGTGTGAGGCATCCGACATCCGGTTATGCTTTTGGCGTTGTCCGACTTTTGATGTCGGCTTCTGTGCAGCCCCCGTCTGGTCTTCGACTTTCTTTGCCGTGGCAATCTCGGGTTCTCCCCCTCAAGCCGGTGATGAAGGCTTGTAGCGTGTGGGTGAAGGTCGACTACTTCCACCTATCGTGGGTTACGAGCTGCTTCGGTGGAACTCTTGGGCTCTTGGAAGTGGGCGAGCACTTCACGTTTCTTCTTCATCGGGTAGATCCACGCGCAGCACGAGTAGTTGTCGATGAAGGTTACGTAGTATCGGCATGCACCGATCGTCGGCGTTTGAGCCGGTCCCCATACATCCGAGTGTATAATGTCGAGGAGGCCTTTGCTCGCGTGGCTCTCCTTCAGGAATGGGAGTCGATGTTGTTTGCCGAGTTGACACGCTTCGCATACTCGGTCGACTCGTTTTGACTTAAATGTCGGAAGTCCGATGACAACTCCCTTTGATTGCATAGCTCGGAGCTGTTGGAGGTTTATGTGGCCGATTCTCTTGTGCCACAACTCGATGCTTGTCTCTGTTTTGAGACCTTTAGCGTACATTGTCGATTTCACCTTGTTCGAATTGAGGATGAACATTCGACCATCTCTCCGCCCCTTAGCTATGAGTCGGCCATCTTTCTCGATGAAGCATCCTTCATTGTTGAAGCGGACTTGCATGCCTTGCTCCACAATTTGGCCGATGGAGACCAAATTCTTCGTTATTGTGGGCACGTGCAAGACATTCTTGATGCAAGTTTGTTTGCCTTCTTTCCCGAATGGGACATTGCCAATGTGCCGAAGGGGATGAGTGGTGTCGTCTCCTATCTCTATGAAGCTGGGTTGATCCGGCGTTCGTAAATCACGAAACCACTCTTCGTGAGATCTCATGTGATGTGAGGCGCCGGAATCGATGAACCACACGTCTTCCAAGTTGGAGGCGCTTGCACAGTTGGAGGCCGACATAGAGTTTGCTCTATGCCTCATTACGAATAATCCGCCATAATCATCGTATTCGGAGTTGACGACGTAATTCGCGAGTTGTCGACTTGTGGAAGCCGACTCGTTTCTTCTTTTTCGGCACTCCTCCTCGCGATGGCCGATTTTGCCGCAATAGTTGCAAGTTGCGGGCCTCGTTTGTTGACCTTGTTTGGCATGGAAGCTCCCCCTTCTTCCGAAGGTTCCTTGATGGCTTCTGTGAAGGTTTGAGTTCCCTTCATGTGATGGGCCAAATTGGCCTCTTCTACCGCAGTGACCTCGTCCTCGGCCACCATCCGAACTTGAGAAGAACATTTGTCCTTTCGACGTCTTCATCTTGGTTCGGACATGGTTCTCTTCGACCAATGACATTGATTGGAGGTTGAAGAACGAAGGAGGGTTTTCCCTTGCCAAGATTGCCTTCCTCAACGAGTCGAATCGTCGTGCGAGGCCGCCCAAGCATACTTGAACCATCTTGTCTTCGTTGACGTTTATTTTGATGGAGTCAAGTGAGTCGCAAATGCTCTTGATCTTGGTGGTGTTGTCCGACACATACATGTCTTTTTGCCAAATGTTGTTCAACTCGCTCTGATACCATGTTAAGAATTAGGTGATTAAGTATGGGTTAATTCGTACCTAATTATGCGACTAGTTGATAAGCGGAAGATTAAGTGATAGAGAGAGAGAGAGAGAGAGAGAGAGAGAGAGAGAGAGGAAGTTAGCCCAGATGGATGTAGCTCAGTTGGTAAGGTTGCCCAATGGAGACCAGGTGGTCATGGGTTCAACCCCTACATTCCATAGTGGCATCTAGTGAAATAGAGATATATATAATAGAGAGGTGAGAAAATTGGGTTTCGAACCCAAGACACAGTGCTTCTAGTGTTATAGATTTACCACTAGGGTAAGCTAATTACGATAAAAAGAGAGACAGAGGAAGTTAACACTTATGAACAACACAAGATGGGGGATGATTAACTCTATATTAAATTAGCATTATCATCATCAAATACAAAAATACCATCAATGAGGTATATATAGATCTCATGTGTAAGAGTGCACGTGTAAGGGTGCACATGTGTGAGGAGAATATAGGTACAACTGTGTAAGTCCTATATTAAAAACATTGTTTTTTGGCGGGCAGGCAGGCAGTAAGACGACATGGTTCTCCAATCCAATGTAGCTGCTATTCTCAGAAATGACTGTGGGAGTGGAGGATCTAGAATATCCTACTTAAGTACAAGGTCCTATTTAAGGCGTTATAGTCAACACTTCTAACTAGATTTGATCTAGGTAACTACGAAGTTACATGGTTGACTAACGAACTAACTCTAGTTGAGCTTGATCTCTCAACATGGCCTTTATAAGGAGCCTTCTCCTCCTTATGTTAGATAAGCGATCTCAGTATTTTCTCTCTCTTGTTGTAACATATATATATACTCTTGAAAATAAATGAACGGAGAATGTTCATTTTGCAATTTGGTATCAGAGTTGGTCCCCTACAACTCTGCCAAACCCTAGATTTGCCCCTCTACTGGCGCAACAACAGTCAAAACAGCACCGTCGTAACATCCAAGAGAGGAAGGGGGGGCTTCTCCTGTTAGGATGACAATGTTATGTGATTGAGTGGTGACTTGAGAAACGAAGTCAGAAGAGAAGAGACGACATAGTCTACATTGAGAAGATGGATGAGATGTTGTCAAAATTGAATGAGGATGAGGTGAAATACATGAAGCAAGCTGAGATTGTAGCATTTGGTGGTGTGACGGGAACACAACCACCATCTAGATTTGAACTCCTTCTAGTTGACATCAATCTCAATGGACCAGCTAGGTGCTTGAGTTGGTCACGTCGGATTAATGGCTATCTAACAAGAGAAGAAAGAACCTCCTGTTAAAATGAGTAGTGAGTGGAAAGCATAGAGAGTTACCCACATGTCTTTGTATACTTGGCTTCTCAACTCCATGGTTCCTTCAATTGCTACCAATGTTGATGGAATTCAACATGTGAAGGATATTTGGGAGACATTTGAGAACACATACACTAGGAGGGAGAATAACACAACAATGTTTCATATTGAGCATGAGATAGATGAAGTTTAGCAGGGAGATAGGACGATTCAGGTGTATATCATAGATTTGGAGTGTTTATGGGCTAACTATGATCATTTCTCGCTTGTGACAGTGTGCAATGATCATATGTCAACCCATAAATGCTCCAGTTCTATGGCATACTCCTGAATCACCATATCTCTCTGTTAAATAACATTTATCTCCTGCTCAATTTGAAACATGCTCCTGTTAGTTTCTCTCCTAGCATAGGTTTTCAATAATTTCTCTCTCCTGTTGTAACATATATGTATACTCTTGAACATAAATGAAAGGAGAATGTTCATTTTGCAATTTTATCTTTTCTAAAAAGTCACTCGGTTCATGTAAAACTAAATCACTCTTTTATGATGTGAAAATATATGTATATGTTTTTTAAGTCCAGGTGTTAAAGGAAACACCAATCTTTCTTTCGTGATTAATATAGTCTTATTCATAATTTCTTGTCATATGTTTTGCTCATTTTTTATTTATGCATATGTTAGGCTAGACATACAACAAGATGAATTGATTGTGGTCATTGCATGAAAGTAAATGGCACATTATTTTTTTGGAAAATAAAAATAAAAATGGCACATTATTGTCAGAAGGTTGTTGAAAAATAGGACCTAGATATAATTGGAAACCCCAATGAAATCTATTGTTGGCCTAGAGTATGATCCAGACGAGTAATATGGATGGGGATGAGTCAGAATATAATTTTAGACTAGTAGCGTAATTATTAGTTAAGGAACGGACGGATCCAGATAGTTGTACCGATCCACATCCACACCGATTGATAGCCGGTAGCTGGTAAGGCACCGTTTTGTATTTCCTACCGGATGCCTATAAAATGATCCAAAATCGATGTAAATGTCTAACGGAAGTAATATGAGATTAGTTTTCGGTTTTAATTCTATTGTGTCTCTGTGTACTTGCCGTTCTGTGCTTCAATTGTTAATCTTACGCGTGTTATAACTAATTTGTTGTGTCTTAGCAATCCGGAATGTAATCGGAATTAGTCAGATCGAGATCGGATAGCCAGATAACATCCATCCCTTAACCACCCCTTTGGTGAAGTGTTTCGGAAAGGACACCCTGTGTTTGAGGCCAAGTCCAACCCAGAGTAAACACCTATCATGAGTTTTCTTTGCAACTTGGAACTTATTTACAAGGTTTATTCATTGAGATGCTATTAGCAATTGAGAAGATTTGTAATATATACATATTTTTGTCCCTATGACATGAAATTTAAGGGAAGTGATTTTAGTTTGATGCTTGACATGTTTGAAGGGAGGTATTTTAGTGAAATGTAAAATTCTTGTATGTGAATCTTAATTTTTTCCAAAATCATCACATGATGTTATAAGTTTTGAAGGATTATGAATCTCAATGGTTTGGGACGTTGAGAATGGGCTTTGTTGGATGACGAAGAGTTTATTGCAATGATCCTATTTTAAAAGGCATACTCAAGTCTAAATTTAGCGTGCATTGGATGTAAATGTGTAAAGAGAAAAACAAAATGTGCCTATCATATAATTCAAATATATATGTTTGTATGAGTCAACGTGATTATTTTAATCAAGATTGTTTGTATACTCACAAGTGCTTTGAGATTCTTATTATTATTCAAGATCGAGACAATAATGTTTTTCTTTGATTAAGAAAATGAACGTTAGCCTCGCATCCCGCACACTATTTACACAGTTATAGAGGTGAAGGAACAACTCTCCAACCAATGGTCATTACCCGTCAATGACTCGTCAACATCTGACAAACTTCTAGCTAAATTAACAAGAGCTTCAACTCTCCTACATGAGATTTTCAAGACCAGAAGCAATGATGCTCAGGAAAAGTGACAGAGGACAAAACGGGGACTAGTAGCCTTACAATGACTCCAACAAAGATACCCGTCATGTAGTTGGATTGCAGGACAAGTTGCCATGGCCAAACATGAACTCAACATGGCGGAAAAGGAAATATACGACATGGAGTTTTATAAAAGCATGGCACGATGGATTCGAGTAGGGGACAAAACCACGAAGGAGTTCTTTCGCTCCAAAGGCCCGAGACATGCTAGAACAATGATGCGCAACCTCAACCAAGAGGATGGAATGACCACTGAGGATGGGAACGAAATGAGGAATATTGCCACAAGTTACTATAAGTGCCTACTTACCGAAGATACTATGGCCACATGGAAAGACATAAGAGAAGATATTATTCTCCAAAGCATACCCGAGAAAGTCATGACGGAAATGAATACATGGCTCGTGCGTCCCCTATCAATCATCGAGATATGGGAGGCCCTCTCTGATTTGGATGCAGATAGTTGCCCCGGAATCGACGGCCTCACCCCTCACTTTTTCACATGCCTTTGGGACACTATTAAAGAAGAACTCCTCCAGGAATATGAGGAGATCATCACCTCTGGAAACATGCCAGAGGAATTTGGACAAGGGATGATACATCTCATTCCTAAAAGTGGTGGGAGTGCCAACGACATTAGCAAATGTCAGCCCATAACTCTTCTCAATATTGTCCATAAGTTGCTCACAAAAATCATGGCACGCCGTTTAACACCACTTCTCCCTGAACTCATTCATCCATCCCAGACAGGTTTCGTTAGAAATCGGAGCATCCTAAACAACCTCTTCTCATTCTGGGAAGCAGTAGCCCTTGCAAAGCGTACCAACAACAAGGTAGCGATGGTGCTACTAGATTTTGAGAAAGCATATGACATGGTATGCTAGAACTTTCTCGAATGTGTGATGGGGAAACTTGACTTTCAAGAGACATGGATCAAAGGCATTGCCGGACTTTATAGGAACAACAACAGTTGCGTCTCATTGGCAGGGGAAAGGGGGCCCTTTTTCCGACTATCTAGATCTGTACGACAAGGATGCCCATTAGCTCCTTCCTTATTTCTATTATACGCTGAAGCACTCTCTTGCTTTCTCAACTCGCGGCATCTCAACCTACGTGGTCTTCCCGTGCCTCATTCTCACCAAAGCATCCTGGATATAGAATTTGCAGATGACACAACGGTCTACCTGCAAGGGGACTTGGAAAACCTACAAAAGCTTGAAAGTGGGTTAGAACACTGGGACATTTGAAACAGGTAATATGTTGCATTTTGAGAACTTTCCATAAAAAAATGACACAAATTAGGGTGATTCACAAAAAGGGGTGCTTCATGCGTAAAGGATTTTTAAAAATGACCCAAAAATATATTGATTTTTAGCATGTACGGAAATTTAGGTGTTCAAAAAAATGCCTAAATAATGGACATGCCAAACTTACAAATGAATGTCCAAAATGACTAACACCAATATTTATAGAAATTCATGAATCCAAAACTTGATGTACAATACAATATTTACAGTTAACGTATCAGGACAATCATTTTTCAAGTTTATGCCATCATCTTCATACCCATTAGATGAACTAGTACGAGTTTATGCGGTCTCATCCTCATCATCAATGGCAACTAATGCATTGTCTTCATCCAACTGCAATCCAACCTCATCGAGGTTATGAGTCATGCTTCTTGTTTGTCTTTGTGTTGTGTCTGAAGCCACATTCCAGATCCTCTTTTAGTATCTTCGTTGTGGTCTATCGCAGATAACTTGTTTTGGTCAAAGATAAGTCATACACTAGTATATAAACATTATCCAATGCAAGAGTAGATGTGCTTGATGCATCTTTCTTCCTCACTTTTTGGTAATGATATTTAATTATGTACTTTCTATTTACGATATTTGATTATGTGAGAGAATCTTTCTACCAAAATCATTAGAATCTAAAATAATGTCGTAAAGATGTTTTTCGTTTTTCTTAGATTCTCATAGTAAGCCTTTGATGTCATACAGAAATCCGATTCATTCCATCTAGATTTGATGCAGCATGTTGAATTTTACTCTATACATTTAGAATGGGATGTAGTGTATCAGATTCCTGTTGTAAGTCTTGGAATTTTTTAAAAATTTTCCGTTAAAAAATACTCTTACCTTTTCAACTAACACATAATGCATTGCATCGAATTCTAGCTACATAGACTAAAATATGATACATTGCATGAATTTCCCGTAAATAAATAAATATTGGAAAAATAAAACATTTCCCGGAAATAAATAAATAAACATTTTTCATTTTTCTCATAAATAAATAAGTAAAAATTGGAAAAATAGATTTCAATGGAAATTTGGAAACACATACGAAAAAGTGGACTCTCAACAGAAATCCGATGTAGTGCATTGGATTTCCGTTGAAAACCCATTTTTTCAATTATTTATTTAATATTTATTTTTATTTTTTGAGTTTTTCCCATAAATAAATAAATAATAATTGAAAAAATGGGGTTTCAATGGAAATCCGATGCACTACATTGGATTTCTGTTGAACGTCCACTTTTTGCTATTTGTTACCATATTTTCATATTTTAAAATTTATTTTTTGTATTTTTTTGAGTTTTTTGAATTTTTCCCATAAATAAATAAATAAAAATTGAAAAATGGGTTTTCAACGGATTTCATAAATAAATATATAGAAATTGAAAAAATGGATTTTCAACGGAAATCCGATGCAGTGCATTGGATTTCCGTTGAAAACCTGTTGAAAATGATCTGTTAAAAAATATATGAAATCCGGTGAAAATCCATTTATTATTTTTTTATGTTTTTTTTAAAAAATTACAAAATAAAAAAAACTTGGATTTTCAACTGAAATCTAGTGCATCGCATTGGATTCCAATTGAAAATCCAAGATTTGTTATTTTTTCAAATTTTATTGTTTCAAAATTTTAATGGGTTTTTGATTTGTTTTCTAACACAGGTATATAATATAAAACTTACATCAATTTAGATTAACGCTATAGTCTATTCTTCAGTTTGATGTTACTTGTGCAATTTCATTCTATTGTCATGTACTACTAAATCATGCGCCTTAAAGATGATCAGGAACTCTGTTGCATTAGAGAAGGACCTTGAGCAAGTTAATTTCATCAAAATGAGGATCCAAGTTATCTGGGGCTGTCCTGATCAAGACCAAGAAGTTGGGGCAAAACATATCAATGAACCTTAGATGTTCCAAATGACTTTTAGAGAACCTGTGGAGCCTATAGATGAAGACGCAGGGCACCTTGTTGAATTAGAAGACGTTTTAGAGTTTGAACATACTAACGATTCAACTTAGCGTACTGATGAAGCCAATGAGGACAATCCTGATGAAAGACCTAATCCTGAGGAGACGGCTTTACCAAAATTATTATTCGATTGAATGGATATGTCTTATTGTAAATTTTGAACAATATGAATTGTTAAATTTTGACGTAATATATAAGTTGAGCTTACTTATAATTTTCGTGTAACAATCATTGAACTTACAGATTAAGTATACTTGTATGTGTACATGTTGTCTAAACTCTCCTTTATCATTTGGGTTATATCGGAGAAAAATTTATACTCTATCATTTACTCGTATGATTGGAATGTTATTGTAGACTAGTTTATTTATACATTGACAGTGTCATGTATCACGTGTCAATAGAAATTTTCTCTTGACATAGTAGTATCTCTTAATTGCAAGGTTCACAATTTGCTTTAAGATATATTATATATAAATATACACACATAATTAGAAGAAGTCACTTATTCAATGGGGTATGCTTTTTAGAATATGCACAAGGACTCGTGTTACTATTATACTTGCATTGACAAATACACCCCTGTCTAAGATTTGGACAAAAACATGGTAGATACAATATACGTTGGATGATTTTGTTGACGTGATATTAGTTAGTTCTATTTTTTGCTATGTTTTCATAAACCACATACGCATGCGTCAAGCCTTTTTGAAATTCTACTTAAATAAGGCATTTTTTAACATCTCGCTAAGATATGAAAAAGAGAATGCGACATATTACCTGTTTCAAATGACTCGGTGTTTTAGCCGTATTTTGCAAGAGATCCAATGCCATGATCAATTGGCACAAATCCTATGCAATATGGCTTTCTGATGAAACACATCCAGTGTGGCACCCACAACCTGCTTTCAAATGGATCAATCAAGGAGCGAGCACCAAATATTTGGGTTTCCAAATTGGTTTCAACATACCGCCGGAGACTATGACTGCACCCGTTATCCATTCCATTCGACAAAAGTTGATACATTGGAGTTCGAAAAAACTGTCACTAGCAGGTCGCATCATAGTGGCAAACCAGGTACTACTCGCAATAGCATGGTACAGTCTATCATGTTGGACAATCTCCAAGGAAAGTATACATCAGATTCAACGACTGGTACACAACTAAATTTGGTCTGGTAAGGAAGATCATGTAACTCATGCCAAGGTGACGTCGCCTATACTCACAACACCTAAGTCGAGAGGGGGATTGGGTCTTATTGATCCCCTCTCACAATCAAAAGCCTTACTTGCCAAATTTGTGGTACGAGGACTCCAACCAGGAAATTACTGTTGGAAAATGCTAATGCGGTTACGTTTCACTTACTTTACGCCACGAAAAGGGGTCAATTGGGCCCCCCAAACGGGATGGATTCTAAACATGGATCTCAAACCTAGTTTCTCTTGCCAATTGGAGGATAGATTCAGTGCATCCATGTGGAAGGCATGGTGTGACATTAGACAAGGGCTCAAGTGTGATCAACCGAGTTCCGAACCTGCCTAGCTCAACCAACGTATCCTATGGAACCCATGTATCAAGGATGAATCTAATCAACTACTTGGATCAAGTAAGGGGATGTCTTGGGGATACATTGTAGAAGGTCCAGGAAAAAGTATAGAATGTTGGAGACGGTTTTTGTCACTGCCACTACAAGATCAAGCCAACATACTCCATGGAATCAGGGGTGGATGGTCTATGAGATTGGAAATCATTAATGCTCTACTGAGTAGGGAAGCTACTACTCAAAGGACGACAATGGAGGAATGGATAGGCTACGAGGAGGAGGGATCTTTGATCTCGAGAGGTATGGGAACACCAGACATGATTGTAGGCTCTGAATTGCGGGACACTGAGACACCGACACAGAATAACTCAATTTGAGTACTTGCATATACTGGTCATAAGTGGATTGTAGATCTCGATCCGATCAAAGTACAAACCGATTAGCACATATGTACTCATGAAAAGACATGGCTACGTAAGGTAAGTTGGGACCCTTTGCAATGGACATGGCGTGATCCTTACGCGGGGCAAGGAAGCAAACCCATCCCTTTCTTCTAGTTCACAACTAGATTGGGTTGCCACATTCTAGCTGCTCAAACCGCCCGAGAGTCAGCTGCTGCAAAGGTCTGGCACACATATCAAGTTCCTCACACAATTATCACCAAGTTTTGGCAGAAAATTTGGAAAGAACAACATGCGAGGCGAATTACCATGTTCCAATGGCTATTAATACATAAGTCACTACCGGTGGGAGTATGGCAACGTGGGAACCTTAGCTCTTGTTAAGAATTAGGTAAGTAATTAAGCAAGGATTAATTAGTACCTATTTATGTGATTAGTTGATAAGCGGAAGATTAAGTTATATGTGTGAGAGAGGAAGAGAGAGAGAGAGAGAGAGAGATACAAGATGGGGGATGAGTAAGTATATTAAATTAGCATTATCATCATCAAATACAAAAATACCCACAATGAGGTATATATACATCTCATGTGCAAGGGTGCACATGTGTGAGTGGAATATAGGTACTAAGGTGTAAGTCCTATATTAAATGTACTTAGGAGTGGAGGATCTAGAATATCCCACTTAAGTACAAGGTCCTATTTAAGGCGTTATAGTCAACACTTCTAACTAGATTCTATCTAGGTAACTATGAAGTTACATGGTTGACTAACTAACTAAACTAAGTTGAGCTTGATCTCTCAACACGCCCCCTCAACCTCAAGTGTGAGGCCCCTGACATCCGCTTTGGCTTTCGGCGTAATCCGGCTTTCGATGTCGGCTTCTGTGTGGCTTCCGTTCGGCCTTCGACTTTCTTCGTTGTGGCAATCTTGGGTCCTCCCCCTCAAGCCGGTGACGAAGGCTTGTAGTGTGTGGGCGAAGGTCGACTACTTCCACCCATTGTGGGTTACGAGCCGCTTCGGTGGAGCTCTTGGGCTCTTGTTCGGCCGCTACCTTCATCGTGAAAGCGTAATGATGGGCCATGTACTCGTTGTAGCCATGCTAAGTGACAGGGTTCTTAGCTCTAGATGAGCATCGAAGCTTTTCGCTCGCCGATGTGAGCGCCTTCTTTACTCCGGGTATCGACATGATGGGTACACCGAACTCACTGTCTAGTGAGGGAGCCGACACATTCGAATCATTGTCGTCGGGGTGATCGACTTCGTATTTGGGCATCTTACCTTTGCCTTTGTCCAAGTTCGTACTTGGCCGCGACGTGCTTGGGTCGTGTGGGGGCTCTTGTGGCCCACTAGGCTTTGCCATAATCAGACTTTCTTCGAACATGTGTTCGAAGCGATCTCCATCTTCTACGTCTTGTTCGGCGGATTCCGGGTCGAGCGGAGTCGGAGCCGTAGTTGTCTCTGGTGCGTACCAGGATGCAGACTCGTCGAAGACTATATCTCGACTTACCCGAACCGCTCGGGTAGAAGGGTTGTAGCACTTGTATGCTTTCTTCTCGGATGAGTATCCTATGAGGATACATTCCTCCGACTTCGCGTCGGGCTTCTGTCGGCTTTCGATCGGGATGCGTACATTCGCAATGCTTCCGAACACTTTGAGGTGCGACAAGATCGACTTCCTTCCAACGAGGAGCTCGTAGGAAGTTAGCTCATGGACTCCATTGGTGGTGCACCGGTTCATGAGATAAACGGTCGTCGATTCCGTTGGCCCAATAGAAGTTCGGCATGTGTTTCTTGTGCATCATGGCGCGTGCTACCTCGAGTATTTGCCGATTTTTTCGTTTTGGCGGTCACTCCATTTTGTTGGGGTGTGTGTCGGAATGAGAATTCTCTCCGAATGCCTTCACTTTGGAGGTAGGAGGTGAATTTGTTGGAGAATTCCTCCATTCGATCATAGGCATCGAATGTGCCGTCCGGTTTCTTTTTCGACTTGCCCCTTGAGTTTTTGGAAGTGGAGAACACTTCGCTCTTCTTCTTCATTGGGTAGATCCATGCGTAGCGCGAGTAGTTGTTGATGAAGGTTACGTAGTATCGGCATCCGAGTGTACGACGTCGAGGAGGCCTTTGCTTGCGTGGCTCTCCTTCGGGAATGGGAGTCGATGTTGTTTGCCGAGTTGACACGCTTCGCATACTTGGTCGACTCATTTCGACTCGAATGTCGGACGTCCGATGACGACTCCCTTTGTTTGCATCGCTCGAAGCCGTTGGAGGTTTATGTGGCCAATTCTCTTGTGCCACAACCCGATGCTTGTCTCGGTTTTGAGACCTTTCGCATACATTGCCGATTTCACCTCGTTCGAATCAAGGATGAACATTCGGCCGTCTCTCTGCCCCTTAGCTACGAGTCAGCCATCTTTCTCAATGAAACAACCTTTGTTGTTGAAGCGGACTTGCATGCCTTGCTCCACAATTTGGCCGACCAAGACCAAATTCTTCGTTAATGTGGGCACATGCAAGACATTCTTGATGCAAGTTTGCTCGCCTTCTTTCCCGAATGGGACATTGCCGATGTGCCGAATGGGGTGCATGGTGTCGTCTCCCGTCTCTATGAAGCCGGGTCGATCCGGCGTTCGTAAATCACGAAACCACTCTTCGTGAGATGTCATGTGATGTGAGGCACCAGAGTCGACGAACCACACGTCTTTCGAGTTGGAGGTGCTTGCGGAATTGGAGGCCAACATAGAGTTCGCTCTATGCCTCATTACGAATAGTCCGCTATAATCATCGTATTCAGAGTTGACGGCGTAATTCGTGTGTTGTCGACTTGTGGAAGCCGACTTGCTTCTTCTTTTTCGGCATTCCTCCTCGCGGTGGCTGATTTTCTCGCAATAGTTGCAAATTGCAGGCCTCGTTTGCCGACCATGTTCGGCGTGGAAGCTCCCCCTTCTTTCGAAGGTTCCTCGATGGCTTCCGTGAAGGTTTGAGTTCCCTTTGTGTGATGGGTTGAATTGACCTCTTCTACCGCCGTGACCTCCTCCTCGGCCACCGTCCGAATTCGAGAAGAACATTTGTCCTTCCGACATCTTGCTTTTGGTTCGGACGTGGTTCTCTTCGACTAATAGTATTGATTGGAGGTCGAAGAATGAAGGAGGGTTTTCTCTCGCCAAGATTGTTGTCCGTAATGGGTCAAATCGTTGTACAAGGCCGCCCAAGCATACTTGAACCATTTCGTCTTTGTCAACGTTTATTTTGATCGAGCGAAGCAAGTCGCAAATGCTCTTGATCTTGGTGGTGTAGTCTGACACAGACATGTCTTTTTGCCGAATGTGTTCAACTCTTGTGGGAGTTGAAGCTTCCAGGCAGTCGTGTTGGCGGCAAATATTTTCTTGAGATTCTCCCACGCCTCTTTGGGCGTCTTGGCGTCTCAAATGTGACTAAGCATGTGGTCGTGGACACATGTTGCCAAACAATACATGACTCGACTCGCCGCTTGCTCCCATGTTGCGTAGTCGGCGCTCTTTGAGTTGGGTCGTTTTTCTTGAGCGTTGTTAATGTAGCTCCAATACCCTTGGCCGACGAGGTATTGGGTCATCTTGTACTCCCAAGATGAATAATTGCTCTGATCTAACTTTTCACTAGGGCGCGAGCTAACCATTTGTGTGTTCATGTTGATTGTGTCTTCTCTTCTTTTGCTTTTCTTCCTTCGATCACGTACATGTGCTACATAGCGGCACTACGGTAGCCGATAGCCGGATTTTGTCGTCGGCGTCTCGAACACACAATCACGGAGTCGGGTGGGCTTAGTGGATTGTCTAAACCATACACTCTGATACCATGTTAAGAATTAGGTAAGTAATTAAGCAAGGATGGAGTTGAAAGACAACGAATAGCCTTCATCCAACAATCGTCATCCTCTCCATTTCTTGAGTCAGTGGGAATCCACATAAGATGGAACTATCGTGTCCCTACATGGATTTGTACATAATAATCTCATTTGTAAAATTTTATAACTAATGGAAGGAGTTTTTTTTTTGGAAAAAAAAAATGAAAATGAAAATGAAGGATTAAGGTTTGAAGGATAGAAGGGAAACTTGGAGTTAAAGGGATCAATATTTTTTTGGCTAGTAATAAGACTTTCATGGAGATATTTGACACACCACAATGGTGTATAATCAATATTTGAAGAGTTGAGATGAGCATTATCCGACCAACTAATGCCTAGGAGATTAACTTACACTCAAACATAACCCCCTTAGTCAAAGCCTATTGACTGGTTGACTCATTGATGCATATCATACTAAAGGTAGGGACATCTAGCACACACCTTGGTTTAGGGGTATGAGAACACAAGAGTCGCTTGAGCAAAACATTTTTAATGAAGAAAATAAAAAAGAATACAGACAATAAAAAATCCACTAAAGGTCAACAACACTACCATATATGTTTCCATAAGCCCTAGGCCTTGTAGCTAGACCTTTGATATTTGGGATGTGAAACACAAATCCATTACATGCTAATGAGACCTTCTCGTTCCATAATATTAAGTCATATCGAAGGCTACATGTGTGTAGAAGAAAATGCACAATGTTGCTTCATTTTCTTTGAATCCAATAGAAGACATGTTTATTGATATAAATAATATTTGCATTGCTTGTAACTTGTAAGTAAATCACAGGTATATGCTTCACAATAGATTTGACAACGAAGTTTTTGTACAAAAAGAAGAATTTGTAAAACAAGAGTTTTGTGACATATTTGTTTTGGTCGTTCCAAAATATTGACTATAGAAGCAAAACCTTGAGGGATACAATATTTAAATAACCTACACCTTGTAAATTGTTGACTTAAGGACAACATAATTGTTCAATACTCTATGATTATTTGAGGTCCAAGATGGTACCAATATAGATGGATAGATCTTAGATTGAATTAAATACAAACCATACATTAAATTATGATATGGGGACATTATTTGTAGCGTTGAACATTCAAATCTCCATTTTCACATAATTAACAAATCTAAACATTGTATGTGTGGAAGTTCTTATATGTGTTTTCCTCCCCCTCATTCTAAGATCCTTCATACAATTGAAAACATACACACAAACCAACTAATACCAATAACGTGCATGGCATACATGCACATGCATAATGATAGTTGAAGAATTATCATCTTTAAAATGTTTGTTTTAGAAAGGGGTCAATTAAAAATAAATGAGCATATTTGAAATGGAAAACGTATTTCATTCCAATCATTGACATAATCCAAGACAAGAGGGGTATATGACATGGATGATATTTATATGTACATTTCCACATAGATTTAAAACTTTGCTTCTCCTTCCTAAATTGAATTCTATAGGAAAAGCAAACCAATGGAAAGATTTCATGTCCATGTTTCTTGTTGACAATCATAGATGTAAAGAGGGAGAACCAAACAATCATTACCTACTCCAATAAACTCGACATAATAGCTTAGAAAGGATGACACATTTACATACACCTAGCATGTAGATCCATATTTCACATGATCATCACTCATCAACCACTCAACCTTCATTTTGCCTTGAGATCTTGATTCTCACTCATTCCCACGAGCCCAAACACACGCACGTGCTCGAGTTCCATTTTGCAGTGATTGTGGCTCAAATGCAAGTGAGATTTTGAAGGCAAGTTTCGTGCACCAAGTTCTCTAGCTACATGTTGGCAATCTACCATTAGCAAACTTGTTTGACTACGCAACTAGAGGGAGGAATTGCAACCTCAAGGATCCTTTTCAACACCACAATATGGCAATGAAGCTCAAACGAATAGATGAACAAGTCTCAACGTGAATGTTAGCAAAAACGAGTATTTGTTCAAGTAGACAAACATGGTTCAAGGTGCATGTTAGTTTCAAGTGATTCACATGTATTTGGGTACCTTAGAATTCAGACGATTTGTGTGGCCAGACAAAACGGAGCACATTTCCTTCATATACAGACAACCTTCATAACGATGAATCAGTTACAATGAATGAATGAGGTGGTAAGAGATTCGTGTCCAGGGTTGGAACAAAGAGGTTTCATCGGACGACGTGGTGGGTGTTCTCATAAATCCAAGGAGACAAAAGGGTTGATTAGGGTTGGTAAATTCCGATCATTCCATGAGAGAGACAAGACAAGACAAGACAAGACATATATGGTGGTGTGGTGGCTAGAAAGGTGGGGAAATGGTATTTGGATGATCAAAGTTGAGAGTTTAACATACATACATACATACATACATATTGATATATATATATATATATGTACAGTATATTGTATGTACATATATGTGTTGTGTGTTATGGGTTGGGCTTATATATTTATTATTCATTTTTAGATGAGTAAAAGGGGTGGGTGGGTCCCTGCTTGATTCCCTGTCTTCACATGCTTTGCATCGCCCACAACAAATCCATCCCTCCATTCCATCATCTTCGCCCAATTTGCATCTTCATTCATTCCATTGAAGCACAGAGACAGAGAGAGAATTAAAAATAAATAAATTAAAGAAGCTTTTTTAAATCCTCTCTCATTTCATCTACATACTGACTTTCGAGCTCTTCCTCTCCCTCCCTCCTCACAGTTTGCTCTCCGAATTTAGGGTTTCCGATTCTAGATTTGTCTCTGCTTCGATTTTCAACCCCTATTTTCACAATTGGGTTCGCATTACGTCAATGCGATCATCTGACGCAATTGTGTGAATCTTTGAGAGTTTCTGTGGATCAGGAAGAGTTCAACAAAGAGGGTTGTTGCCTCATTTCCGTTCATGATATATGGAATTCATTTATCTTCGTTCTCTACATATATAACGGTGGTGTTCACACAATCGAAGAAGTATTAAATCTATATAAGAACTATATGCTGTGTTAAAACTAACTCAATTTCTGCTTTCCTCTACAAAAGAAATATCTATTGTTTCAAGTCAAGACAATTCTTGGTTCTTTCTCTATATACAAACTACATATATAGGAGCTATCTATTGTATTAAAGCAATATAATTTAGACAAGTCAGGATTCTATATTATGTAATGAGGGTCGTCTGACCCCCCTAAGCATCATCGCTTCTCAGTGTAATAATGGGATATACATAGAACAAGCAACCGATCATTGTAATGGATAGAACCCGAAGATCCTTGAATAGAAGTAAAGCAGAAGGAACCAAATTTGTGTTCAAACTCTCTTTTCAGGCTACCCGGGTATGTTTCAATGCAACCTTTATGTATTAAATTGACATTTCCATCATAACTTCTTATTTTGTGATAAAATATTGTACAGGATTGCTATGGTATGTTTTGACGCGATCTTTATGCAATAGTTTGGCATTTTTCTAGTTAGAAACTTCTTCTGGTTTTGTGTCAAAATTTCTGTAAATTTTTTTGATGAGCTTATAGAGTGGATTTGCATTTCTGTTAAATTTGATGAAATTAGGTTTATAGAATGCCGTTGCATTTATCATAAACTTTTGCATTGTTTAATGAACTTAGGCTATAGAGTGGTGTTAAAATTTGATGCAATTTTTTATGAACCTAGATTTATAGTGGTCTTACATTCGTGATAAAATTTTGGTATAATTTCTTCTTGTCTTGCTGCAGTGGCGATAAAACTTCATGTGTTTTTGATGAACTTATAGATTTTCTCTTTCCTTGCTGAAATAAAATTTGGTGATTTTTATGCGATTACAGAGCTTGTCAGCACCTTGTTTATATATTTCTCATCTTGACTTGTTGCATTTTATTTTTTGACTTGTTGCACCTGTGACATAGATGTTTCCTTCCGTTTGGGATAAAAGTCTTGGTGCATTTGAAATGGACCATAACTTTTTTCTTGTTGCATATGAGATAAAAAATCTCATGATTCCAATTAACTTAAGTGGATGATAACTTTTCTGGCCTTGGGGACTTTACATTTCTGATCAAATGTGTGAGTTTTTTATGAGCGTAATTTAAAATCTGTCTACTTTGATGTCATGTAAGTTATAGCTTTTTTCTCAGCTTCTTAAATTTACAGTAAACTTTGTGTAATATTACTGATACCCCATATATAGACTCGGGTGAGTAGTCAATTTCCAACTAGAGTAATGTTGCCAATTTATAGGATGAATAATCATGGGCTATCTGCACTCTTTAGTAGCAAATAATATCAAGGGTCTTTATCATTATGCTAAGGCATGTTTAAAAAAATTCGTATCCGTAGATATGAAGAAATGACATCCTCATATTTAAACTGTTGATACTACATTCTCCCTCAAGTCCCATTATTGTCCACCTTTTTCCTAATAAATCAGTGTGTGCCACTTTATATGGTACACTTGTTGAGTGACTACCTGTTAAGACAATAATATTGGTTCACATTAACTTAAGTGGACTATGTTGACTGCTTTTTATTTTACATAGCCTTCATCAATCATGATATATGCTTGACAATTACTGTGTTTTGGAGCAACAAGCATCATAAAAATACTGTCTGGTGCAGATACCCAATTCTGGATGGGACAAACTAGTGCTTTCATTGCAATCTCTGGAAACAGGCATAATTTTGGCAACGACTCCGAAATCACTTGTCCATAATGGAACTTGCCAATGGCCGGAACCCATCATTGAATCAACAAGATTAGTAGCAGATCCCTCAACAGGAGAATATGCAGACAAACTGTACAAGATTGTTATCCAAATGGTGAGTCCAACATGCTGGTCTCTAATATTTGTTAGAGAAAGATTTATCATATTATTTTGTTATAATGCCAATAGGTTTCTGTTCGAGTTGGCATCTTAGGAGAGGCAACAATCGATCTTTCAGATTATACTAATGCAGAGTCTACAGAATCCATTTGGTTACCTCTTGAGAATTGCAATTCCGGCAGTTTTCTGCATGTATAGCTCTTTTCTTACTTAATTTTTCTTGTGTAGATTTTTAGAAACAGAAGTGTAAGTTGTTGAGTGTAGTCAATGCCAGTGTCAAAAGCTGAATGAAGCTTTTCATGATTGGTTATGAAAACCACTTGAATCACCACAAAGAAATGACATGAAATAAAGTGTTGTATCTTAATGTCCTCAAAAGGCTAAAGTGAGCTTTGAGACCAAAAGTTACATCCATGTATACACACCAAATCAATGCTTTCCAGTTGAGGGTGCACTTGGAATTTTGTTGCACTTAATCTTATGTGAAGCTTCCCTCATTGAGGTGATGGGTATCTGGGATTCCTATCCAGGTCTATTAAGTATAAGAGATTGTAAACAACTATTGATTTTGTTCCACTCTGTTCTCAGGTGAAAGTCCAATGTCTAACTCCGAGATCAGGGTTCAGGTATAGTGACATTATTCAATTTTTGCAGGTGTAATACTACATCTATATGGAGTGGGACTTACATGAGAATGTATGTGGTGTGTCTAGAGAGACCAAAGACCAAACAACTGGTAGTTATGAACAAGAATATGCTGGTTCTGTTTCTGAGGATAACAGCAGTAATTCAGATGTTTCTGAAAATTTAACAATTGTAAGTGTTGGATCCTCATCAACCCAAAACATGTCTGTTCGGACACATGGGTCACATCAGGTAAGACAGTTATTGTCAGTTACAGTATTTACAGTGTGTCAAGGACGATCCAAGTGATATACGCTTATGGATTTTCTGATATTGCTTTCCAGACAATAAGAGGCACCACATGGAATTTCTTTTCAAAGGTGAGACACCCCAAATGTACAAATTTACTGTGGTGGATTCAAATATCACAGGTAACTAACCAATGTGTTTGCATTGTAGGATGGATCTTCCAGCATGGATAGCTCACTTCATGGGATTGATGGTAACAATGGACATCTCAATTCCCATATAGCTATGCAAAATGGATCCAGAAGTTTGAAAAGTTTTTCTCAGAAACTAGAATCTGCAGAAGCAACGATTCAAGAATTGCGAGAAGAGGTTTCTAAGTGGGAAAGGCAGGCACGGAAACTTAGTGCCGACATGGGGATTTTGAAACAGCAACTTACAGCTGAGTCTAAGAATGGGGCTGATTTGAAAAATGAGATATTAGCCAAGAAAGCTGAATGTGATAGTTTAAGATCAGAACTAGAACAAAAGAAGATCGCAAGAGTGGCTAGCAAGGATAATTATAGCAGGTGGGAAATGGATGATTCCAAATGGCAGATTAATATGCTACAGGAGCAAGTGGCCTATCAAAAGGAACTGAATGCTGACTTACATTTACAGCTCAGTAAGATGCATGATTCTAATGGAGAACTTGTCGCTGTTGTGAAGGATCTTGAAGATTCTTTAGATGCAAAAACCACTGAAGTTGATAAGCTTAAAGAAGTGAATCAAGAGTTATTAGAGGAACTTTCTGAATATCATGATTCAACTGAATCTCATGGCATCATTATAGGCAATACAGAAGATAAGCAGATCAAGGATAACCTAAAATTTAAGAAGAAGCTGAAAGAAAAAGATCTAGAGACCAAGAGGAAGATGTCAAAATTGAGGAGTATAGAGGGTGGAACTAGGAAGACCCAAGTCAAGGGAGAGAATTCAGATGAATTATTGAAGACAATTGAGATATTGAGGAAGAAAATGGAAGAGCAAGAAATGGACTGTAAGGAGCTTACAGATGAGAATATTGAGCTTCATTACAGGCTTAATAAAGCTAGTAAGGATCTAGAATCTAAGATTGAGATTATTTCTGAGCTTCAACGAGCACATGAAGGATCAATTTCTGATGCGTTGCAAGAATCTTTTGGCAGTAAGTCACCAGGAAGAAGAGATTCTATTATTAAACCAGAGCTGCAAGTAGAAGAGATCAATAGGCAAAAGCAGAGCTTGGAAGAACTGGTATGTACGCTAGAAAGAGAGAAAAGGGATTTAGAATTGCGGTGCCAGGCTCTGTCAGAGGAGAGGGCTAGGTCAGAAGCAACTAACATCGAGGCATCCAAGCATCATGATGGCATGAAGGCTGATGCCAGAAAACATGTGTCTGAAATTGACAAGCTTCTCCGTCAACTTGCAGATAATGACGCTGATAAGAAAAACTTAGAAGTACTATTGTCTGAAACTAGTGGAAATAATACTTTACTGAATGAGAAACTCCAAGAGTTGACACAGGATCTGGCAGAAAGCAAGGCCAATATAAGGCAACTGGAAGCATTGTTATCAGATTCTAATAGTTGCAAGGTTTCGCTGGAGATGAAAATTGAAGATTTGATGCAGGAATCAGCTAATAATGTATCAAAGATGGAGATGGAGAAAGCTGATTTGAAGAAAAAATTGGATGAGACTCAGTATGATAATGAAACTGCTAAAGAAAGGCTTGATCAATTACTGCAGGATTTGGAAGCTTCAAGGAATACAGTGGATGCACTATCAGATGCAAAAATAACATCAGAGAAAACAGTGCTAAAGATTGTTGATGAAAAAAAAGAATTGGAAGCTCGAATCCTTCAGTTGGACAAGATAAATCTGGAATTGTCTGAAAGAATATCAATTCTTGACACACAGGTTAGGAATGTGAGTGAAGAAAGAGATTGTTACCGTCAGCAGCTGGAAATTGCTAATATTAAGATTTTTCACAATCAAAATGAAATCAAGGATCTGGGATCTCATCAATCTCTTCTTGAGCAAAAATTGCGAGATAAAACTAGTGAATACATCCTGATGCAAGAGAAACTTGTTACTGCTGAATCTCAGAAGACACAGCAACAGCAAGAATTCGACATTAACAAACAAGCACAAAGAATAGAAATACAGTCTCTTCTTAGTCAAAAAGAAAATGCTGAGCATCGTGTAATCAGGGCCGAAGAAGAATTGTTCCTGCTTCAGAAGAAGAAGGATGATGAATTAATTCATTTAGAAAGTAAGATTGCTCAGCTAACCTTGGCTATGAATGAAAAAGAGAAATTGGACTTGGTTGCAGTTACAGAACTCCGTGCAGAGAAAACAGTGATGGAGTTTTCTCTAAAGCTCATGATCAAAAAACTTCAAGATCTAGAAAGTGAATTATCTACCTTGCACAAGGATTCAGGCACCAGCATTGACAAGATGGTTAGAAAACTTGATGCATCATTAACATCTTGTAATAACCTGAAACAGAAGCTAAAACTATTGCGGGGACAGCTGGAAAGTCAAGAGAAAGAAAAGATTGAGATTGTAGAAAAGGTTGAGATATTGGAAAATGAGCTTAAACATAAGGTTGATGCATTGTCAGAAATAGAACAAAGATTATTAAATGCTAAAGTTCTTGCTGGGAACACTATTGAACTGCAGGAGCGATGTCAGCAGCTAGAAGTAAGGATACCTTTTTTAACCGTGTTGTTCTTGCTGCTGTTTTAATAATTTATTTATTTCTAGGTGTTGTTGATGGTGCTAGGATGATGCTAAAGCTAATAAAGAACTGTTGATCATTCGTGAAAAAGAGTTTGCACAAAAAGAAACTGACCTATGCCAACAGATTGAGAGTCTAGAGATGATAAATGAGCAGCTTGAAAATGGAATAGATGACTCAGAGGCAGATCAATTGAAACATGAGGTTTTTCTATCAGTTTTCACTCTGCATTGAATCTTTTAGACAAATAGAGCCATATATTTTCTGATATCTGCCTATTTTTCAATAGCTAATACGTCTGCAAACTCAAAATTCATGCCTCTCAAGACGAGAGCAGGAACTCCTTTCAGCTATGCACACACAAGAGGTTCTTGAAGAGGAAGTAAAGCGATTGCAAGAGGTGCATACCCCTTGTTATAGCCATATATCCATCTATATGCATAAATAAAATCGTTTTTTTATAATTTGCTATATGCTTACATGAAAACGGTTGTCTATGCAGTCTAACGACCTGGTGGAAGCACGCCTATCAAAATTTATTGAAACGGCCAAGAGTCCTTTTCTGTTGGAGAAGTTAGTGAGTTTAGAGACAGAACTTGCAGAAGCAGTGGAAGCAAACAATATGTATAAGGAGCAGCTGAGAAGGTATTCATTTTAGAGCTCCAAATCAATATGAAGGAAACATTAATTGATGCAAAATGCAGATTAAAACTTGACTTGATTATTAAAATTTACTGTAAGAATGACACAAATAAGGAGCAGCTGAGAAGGTATTCATTTTAGAGCTCCAAATCAATATTAAGGAAACATTAATTGATGCAAAATGCAGATTAAAACTTGACTTGATTATTAAAATTTACTGTAAGAATGAAACAAATAAGGAGCAGCTGAGAAGGTTTCATCAACAGCTAGGATTTAGTCCACCATCATCTTTTCTGGTTCAAAACAGATATTTGACATGGGTAAACATGTCTGAGTTTATGGTACAGAGCTAGTTGCCCTTGCATCATGCTATTGTTTGAATGGTGGCCTCCTCAGACTATTGTGACATGATTTGTTGAGAGCAAAGATAAAGCTATTCCTGTTCTTTTTACCAGTGCACTTCTAGTAACTCCATGCATCAGATACAGCTTATGTACTAGGTATGCAGATCTTTTAGCTCACCACTGCAAGTGGGACAAACAGTACATCTGTTCTCAGTTCAATGTTGGTTTTAAGGTTGCAATCTTAAGGATTTTGTTTGAAGAAGAGCATGAGGATGTCCTCATTTCGATGGTGCTTCTGTTACAGAATGCATTCTTCGCTTAGTTCCAGGGATTCTCTCGTAAAATTCTTCTTCATACCTCTATCTGAAGCTGTTAATGGATGATTCCCTCTGTTAATGCATTTCGCTTTTTATTTGGGTCTTTATGGGCGTTAATGTGAAGTGAACTTGTTCTAGTGATTATGTGATTGCCTCCACCTTCAGGTTACTTGTGGCTTTTTTCAGATGTTCACTTGTTCTTCTCAGCAATCTTTTAGCTACACATATTCTGGATTTTTGTTGACCAATAACTTTAACATTTTTCCACGGCCCCATGATTTGACTTGCTGATGGTATAATCAGCAAATCCACTTCGACATAGCTGTGTATATGTCTCCATCTCTAATTGAAGTGAAGGATTCATGAACTACAGTCTGGAACAAACGAGAGGTGCATTTGTCCTTATATAATATAGTGAGCAATCTTCCAACCAAATGGTATTGTGGGTCTGATCATGTTCTTTTGTCCACTTCAATGATACAGTATATCAGTTTGAATCCAAGCTATATACCTTTGATTCAAACTGAAAATGCATATATACTGTACTTCAGAATGAGTCTCCTGTTCTGCCAGTTGCTTTTATGAAGCGTTTGTCAATCTTGAGTACCTTTGCCTTGGGATCTTCCATGAGCGTTGGATATATGTCCTTCTAGGAACAGTTCCTTGGTAATTACTGGGGCTGCTCCCATCTTAGAGCACACTATCACATGAGGCATTTATGGTTTACTGCGTATCACAACAGTAATCCTCTTAAACAAATGGCTCTTCAAATCTCTCCACTTTATGTTTGTGAGATAATGAGAGTCTGTCTGAGAAGGGTTCACAACTTTGTCTGTGGTTCTTCAAACTGTATATCTGCACTGTTGGTCTCAAGGGATCATCATGTAAACCGAGAAAAGGGTTTGGGCAAGAAATATATTGAAGACCGAAACTCTGTGAGTTCTTCTTGAATGTGACATTTTCTGCGGTTCTTCAAACAATATATGTGCACAGCTGGTGTTAAGCGATTATCGTTTATAGTGAGAGAAGGGTTTCATGCGAGAAGTATATAGAAGAAGCACAACTGTCTGGATCTGTATATGTGCATATTGTCTCTCAAGGGCATTGATGATCACTTTGGTTCTATTGATGTTTATTCTGTACTAGACATCATTGTTGCCCGTCGAGTATCGGAAATCAGCACAATATCATCAGCGTATATGTGGATCAAAATAGTGCCTTGATCCACCCAATTTCTCTATGTAGTGAAATACCTCATCTATATAAAAACCTTAAATATTGGGTAACAGTACATTTTTGTTTCACACCAATCCTGCAAACTGCTAATTCTGACAACCCATTAGGATTGCTGATCTTTTCTTATGCTGATTCATATAGCGTGTAGATTCCACATTGCAGAGGACATGTAGTCTCTGCATCAGGTGAGCAGGTGTACCACACAAATACCTCTTGGAAGTTTGCAAGGGAACAATAGATTATCCTCTTATGAGCTGTAACTTCATCAATAAAGGGTAGGAGGGTCAATATGTGATCTAAGGCTATTAATATCTTCTTCCAACATGCAAACTTGCTCCTCCTGAGTGACATGCATTCCTCTCTGGTTGTAGATTCAATAATGACTCTAGAATCGAGCAATATAGTTTGATCAACTTGTTTCAATCATGATTAGCCAGTCATTTGTTGATTATCGTGGGATCCCTCCACTCATGAAAACTGGTACAATAATATGTTATGTCTCGATAGCAGGAGAATTGCTCTATGAAGATGTGTATAAGAATCAAAATCAAGGGGTTAGGAATGTGTACAAATATGCTCAGCTACTACTCCATGACAATCTTGTGCCTTTCCAAATAGTAGGAATCAATTGCAGTCATATGTAAGATAGAAAAGTTGAATTGTCTGGTTTTCACTGGAATATCATATAATGCCTACGTCTTCATGCCAAGCCTTGTATGACGTTATCATATTCCCTGACCTTCCTTAGCCAGTAATGCATACTAAGAGTGTCTGCCAATATATGTGTAAAGTCGGATCAGGGCCAATGGAGGTTTGTCTTCTATTAGAAGACGGTGTATCTTTTCTGTGTGACTCCCATCTTTTTCTCAAGGAAAGATGTACCTCAGATAGTGGTAGAAGATGTTCCTGGAGCCACCAACATTGTAATCAAATTCACTGAGAAGGTTATATGTAAGCACAATCAACTGCCACTCAGATGGACCTAAATGAGACCGAGAGATCCTCGAGACAAACTGTAATCCAGAATGCTAGTTCTGTGTCAGTGCGGAAAGCAAGTAAAACTGCTTGAAACCATTGAAAATGGCCAATTCGCCTATGGTACCCATCTCAGTCACAGTGGAGAACCTGGTTTTATGTTTACATGTGTGTGTGTGTGTGCGCGCGCGCATTACAGTACTAAGTAGAGGGTTTTTCTTACGAAATGTGAAACTGCACATTGTATCATGGCAAGAGAACTGCATTTTTTTCGTTCAGCTCCAGTAGCGATCCTGTTTTTATGTCTGAAAAGATATCATCTTTGTAAAAAGATTTAAATTCAAAACTATTAATGTATTTTTCTATAAGATGGGAAACTGAAGATTGCTTCATATAAGAGAAACACAAATATATTTTCTTTTTTGCAGCATCTTTGAGGAGCACCAGAATGATCTTGATGAAGCGATGAACTACAAAAAGGAAATGGTAGAACTTAAAGAACAACTGCGTGTTATGCATGAACGGTACAGCCTTGTAAGCCTTCAGCTTGCCGAAACCGAAGCAGAAAAGGGTGAGCTCCAGATGCGTATACGACGAGAATTTAGATAATTATTATATATTTTTCCTTTTACCCCCTTTTGTATACACCTATTTTTCATCATCAAGCCCAATCAGGTTCATATAGTGATACTTTTGTACAAAAAAGGTAATCATCAAAACCTCTTCAGGTATATTCTTTCATGTAAAGTAAATACTGAAAGCTTGAACATTACTAATGACTTTTGGATTTCTTCTGTATTTTGATTAGGAAAATTCTTGTCAACCAAACATATATTACTGTATTCGTTAGCATTATGATTTGTGAAAAGCGAACATGGAAGAGTTTACCCTGTAAATAACACTTTTGGATGAAGTAATTAAAAGCATTCGGATTATTTCCCACTGTAAGCTTTGCTTCCCTTGATTTGTCTCCCATTCCTTTTTACCATATGGTAATAGTTTTAGTGGTTCGTCAATCTACTATTGCAATAACAATTGGCTAATGGTTTTATGATAAATAGAGAATGAATAGTGGGAGAATTTGTTTCTAATAATATTTTAATAATGCTGTACTAATTTGGCAAAATGGTGGAGGACAGAATTTTCGCCACCGTTCTGGAATATACTTAAATTATGTTCATGTCTTCAAAGAGGTTGGCTGAAATATGAAAATTATTATGTGGTCATCCTCTTAAGACTTCATTCACCTTTGTCGTGCCTCACTAAAACATCTGAAATCGTCTTGTAAACTTCATAATATAACTTAACATCTTCTACCATATTTTCGTATGATGCTTGCATCTATACTCATCTCATCTTTGTGGGTAGTTAGTATACACTACAATGCTAGCTAGCATTGTGTAGCATGTTTGTTAGCATTGAAATTTTCTCGTTTGTGATCGTGATTCATATATCATCACTTGGGAAATCTCATGTTTGTTTTCACTAGCTTGCAATAGCATTCACTTTGCAAGCCATCAATTTTGCAGCTATGTTATATCATTTTGTTTTGCACACACGAGAATCATGCCTTCCCCCCAACTCTTAAGATATTGTGCTCTTGGTTGCCTTTCAATGGTATTTATGTTATGAATACCACGATGGGAAAGCCCAATGCCACCATTTGTTAATAAACAATGGATATTAAAAGCTATATCTCCATCTTTATCTATGTGTTGCTTATCAATTCTTTGTGTAAACTGTTTATTTTTCTCAGCTATTAACAATAAAAAATAAAAGGGTATGCAAGTTCCAACTACTACGGATTGTGAAGGGTGAAAGTAACAACAAGAGCTTTTTGAACGTTTAAAGGACATACATTAAGACCTCAATGTAGAACAACTTGATATGTTGGTACAATTTAAGTTCTAGAAGATACTATTCAAGTTCCAACTACTAAGGATTGTGAAGGGTGAAAGTCACAACAAGAGCTTTTTGAACGTTTAAAGAACACACATTAAGACCTCAGTGTAGAACAATTTGTTATGTTGGTACAATTTAAGTTTTGGAAGATACTATTGCATGTATGATATTTTAGGATCAAGGCACAATAGGAAAGTTGAGGATGTTCATTATTGAGTGTGGCACCATAGTATTCTAATGAAACGATGCAATCATATCGAGTAACATATTGTTAGTGTTTGATTACTTCCGAAAGAACTTTTTGTATTGACCTAAAGGCCCCTTTGCACAATTCATCTTTTACTCATACTCCAATAGTCAAACTTTTTACAGTTTTTATTTTCACTTTTGCATAAAGATTTAGCTTCATCTTTTACGAGTCCCATATTCGCACCTCATTGAATGCAAAATCATTTTCTTTTCCACTTAATTCACACCTTTACACTTTCTCATATCCACTAACCTTTACTTCTTCCATCCATTTTATATACGCCTTTTGTTCCCAATTTTGAAAATCAATAAAGCATCGGTTTGCATTTTCAAAAGGCAACCCTTATCATTAAAATTTACATGTATCAAAGAGCTCAAAGGGGTTATGGCAAATAAAATATATGATATATGATAAGTCTTGACAAAGAAGGAAAGCATTGGTTACAATTCTTTGGTTTACAACAACATGATAAATATGAGAATAACCTATGACAAATTCAAGACAAGGTCTTTCAAGAGCAAGATTTGGTCTATGATGAGGCAATGTCCATATCATATTAGCTAGCATTTGACAACATATAAAAAATTAAGTATGAAAAATTGCCAATGGGAGCCTATTTAGATATACTCACCATGTTATATCCCTACTCATGTAAACCTAATGATTTGGTGGGAATGTAAGTGTGAAAGAGCTCCAATTCGGTAAAAATGGGTAGAGAATTGCTGAGGGGTGTGGTTGTTACACCAACCTCTTGTAAATTTTGGAGATTTGGTAATGTACCAGACTCTTGGTTGAATGCTTGTTGGAAATGGCTATGGGCCATGCAAATTCCTAAAAAATTTGTGTCATTTAGATGGTTGTTGATACATTATGGCATTCCTGTAAAGTCATGGATGCAGGGGCATTGCCATGATTTAAAATGTGATAGTTGTGGTTCTCCCATTGAATTGGTTTACCATGTTTTATGGATATGTCTTATTGCTAGAGCACTTTGGAAAAGAATGATGTATCCTATTTATGGTAAACAAGTGTACACATGGGGTTTCGTGAGATGGGGAAGATTGGCTGAAGAAATATAGAACTATGAAACGGAGTACGTTGATTTTCTTCTCCTCTCTGATGGAAGACATGTATAGCAAGTATCTTATACTACAACAATCCGTTGCTTGGAAGAGGACAATGTCTGGTCTACAATATCTTCTTTAGTGGTTTGGGTATTGTGGAAGGCTAGATGTAAATGTGTATTTCAGAAAGTCAAACAGAATGTGGTTGAGTTAGTCAAGGAGATATGGTTAATGCTCTTACATACTCTAAGAGGTCAATATGAGGCAATAACTGGTGAGCCTGATGTTGTGTTTTGTAAACAACAATAATTTTGAGAAATTTGGAAAAAGGCAAAGGTCTTTAGCTCTTTTGGAGAGTGAATAAAGTGGAGATATGCTCCACCAAGATGGTTTTTTCTTACCCCCTCTTGAAACAACCCTACATGAGGGCTTTTGATACTCGACATGTTGGTTGATGTGGGTATGAGGGTTATAATCTATTGTATGAATTCGTTGTAGCCTTTGGGTCTCTTTCCATTAATACCAAGGTGATTTTATTTTTTTTATTTTTTTATTTTTTTATTTTTTTTTATTTTTTTTATTTTTTTTAAAATTTTTTTAAAGTGTGAAAGAGTTCCAATGGGAGCCTATATAAATATATTCCTCATGTTGTATCCCCACATTATTGTGATAAGCTTTTATGTTTCACAAACTTATCTTATTTGTATAGTTAGTAACATTCTTAATCACTTATCTAATTGTGTCATTAGCACCCTATTCATGGACATTTGTGGTCTAGTGAGCTCCTGCCATATTGGGCTCTCTTCATCCTTTCAAGAATTTTGGTAAATAAAAATTTTAGAAATCACTTGGCGTAAGGAAGTCCTTGAACTTATGCAAATCATGGGGGGGCATTTTATGAGGATGCCATCACTATGTGTTTTGCATGGACAAGTTAGTTTGCAGTAAAATTCCAATAAAATTGGATGACATCGCAATAGCCATTGCTTGGACTTGGCATGTGCAAGAAAACATGGATGGTGGACATGGGAGGTCTTGGTTTTAGACGTATTGATCTTATAGCAAGAGTTTTCTATACTTGGGGTGGTGTCTTATCTCATATCCTAATGTATATTGTTTTAAATTTCGTAGTGTTTGCCTCCCATCCAAACTTATATGTATTGCTTTCAACTTCCGGTACTCAACGCAATACCCTCCGATAAATTTGCATTGTGTTAAGGACATATAAAAAAGTGGAGTCTTGTCAAACTATTTATCAATGTGGCAGTGCTCTCCGTGAGCAGTACTTGCACAATTCTCAAAGTACACTTGATGAGCACTTGGATACATGTTGCATGACCTAATTACAAGATCATATACAAGACAACAAACTTTATGTATGACAAGATTGAAAAACAAAAAATCGTGACTTGTGGGACCTTCACAAGTCACGAGGGAGGGCTAATACTTGCTAGATATATAAGCTATTAGCCTCTACTATCTAGAATAAGAAGGTTAAGAGTGTTAAACGTAGTCACATAATCCAAGAATTGATGGTCAAAATAAAGAGATATTGTTGCTTGACAAAATTTATTAATAAGAGAAAATAAATATTATAAAGCTACTAGGCAAGCATAAATGCTAGGAGTTCAACATAGACAAAAGATATTACAAATTACAATGTTGAAACACAATTTCATGGACAGTGGACAACAACAACTCCTTTGCACTCATTATGATCAAGCTAAACAAGTATATGGGAAATTCTGGCACAATATTTTTCTTGAACTCTCGTAAATAGTCTTGATTTTGTAATAAAATTTTACTAGGGCTAAATTTTGTGGGATATATAATAAACAAGGCATGGTTTAGACGGTTGAACACAAGCGGTTGGGATATGGCCATGTCTCTAACTTTGACAAATTGGTGTGTCTAGACCACTATGCATGCATCACATGCAAATAAATGGTGATTTTGTCAATAAAAATCATGTCTATAGCCAAATCTAGTATAACATGTGATGTTCTTTACACGTGGAAATTTAGAGTCGTTTATTTATATTAGATAAGTTTAACATTTGCATTGCCATGTTAGATACTTTTCTCCTAAAATCAGTTCGGCCTCATTGATACCTTGTAAGTGAAAAACTTCAGCTTTGTGTATTGCCTTTTGTGGACCTTTTGTGGACGCAGATTGATAACAAATAATTGGACCATGTTATTTTGAGGAGTTGTTGGGCATATGGTGTGACCCAAGGCTACGTCAACGCTACTTAATGAGATACTAGTGTCAATATAATGGTTATATTCCGCATCTCCTCGTCATTATTATCAATGTAAATAACTTCTCACTTTCCTAACAAACTAAACGATATGATCAAACGGATTTGCAATTTCCAACTCACATTATGTTTTATTTGCCTGGAACTAGTTGATAAAGATGTGGATAATATATTTGAGTTTGAATTTGTTAAGTTTAGTTTTATACGCAAATTCCAATTGGATAAAATACATTTCTATAGGAAATATGGATCCTAAGAGCCAATTCAGATTCAATGGTCATGTTTGTTACAAAAATCAACTCATAAACTCGTACATTTAAGGAAATCTCGTGGCAATTCATGAGTTTGAGTGCAACAATGAAACATTTGAAGTTTTGTATGTTGCCTTGACAACTTCAGGTTCGTCAAAACCAATGGGTACTTTGCTATGCATGCATTTCTTTTCTCGAGTCGGTGATTGTAAAGCAAGCATTTACTTTTTTTTCAAATTCAATTCTTTGGACCAAAGGCTAGTAACCAACCACTATGATCTTGTCTACACCTAAGTTATATCAAAGGTATATACAGAGTTATGACATGGCAAAGTCATTGTACTTTGCCAATTTAATTTGGCTATCAAACATTTTTTTTCTATAGGACTATGCTTTCATAAACCACTTGTATAATGTCCCATGTCACGATTGTTCCCCACTCAAGGAGGATTGTGAAGACAAGGCATTGGTCAGAGGCAAGTGATACTCAATGCTCATGGTCTTGTTGCCACTATCCAATTGACCCTCCAAATGAGAACCACATAGATCGCATGCATATTCAATCCTACTCTTCTTTCATTGAAACACAACACAATAATCATATTCTCACATATGGAACTCATTCCAAATGACACTAGGGATAGCAAGGAGTTTATGCCCATGTGTTATACATCGACCCCTACCCCTCTTACAATTGTTGAGTACTAACGTAGGCACACTCCAAGTATTCAATCACATCTTATGCATGCATCTAACCTATGTGAATCCCCACTCTTTGACAAGGTTGTCTAAGTCCATTGTCTTGATTCCCGCCTCATTGAATCACAAAGTTTTCCACATTTTCCCACGTGGGAAGAGACCACTTTTCTCATGTTTCCCTACCATGTTTATATTACGAGCTTTTGATGTGAGGCTCCCCGTGTCTAAAAATGTGTTGAAGAGTAACCCTCCACCCTCAATGTACATAGCTAGGTATGTTTCCCCTTGCATATAGAAGCTAATTATGTGAGATTCTAATCATAAGTGTCAGACTCATATCGACAACCAACATGTTGGATGGTAGACACAAGCTAAGATACACAAATTGTGGTTTATGATCTCGTAACCTAGGCTGGATTTATCTCTACATGGAATCATGTGGGAGTTTGAATGGGGCCAAAGAGTCCTCTACTCATCATGACATGTGTGCTTGCTCTAATTTGGTGGATACAGGTTGCTTAAAGTTCCTCATACGTCTTTATTCACTTTATGAGAACCAAAATTATCGATTTAAAACTCAAATTTTGAATTGACAATTCAAGGAGAGAGAAATATCATGCACCCAAAGGCTTTGAGAGTAATAATACATGTAGTATAGCTCCTCAATCAACAACGGATGAAACTATATGAATATTTAGGTCTATTTGTTTTGTCATGATGTTGATAGATAACAAGCACTCGACATAACATGCCTAAGGTAAATTGGTACAAATAGACTTCAGGACCAATTTTCTGGTTTCTCTTATACTAAGCATGACCACGACTATGTTGCATTTTTCCAATGGTATAGGACATGGGAGGACTTCATGCTAACTCATAGACCTTAGCTAGGTGGAGAGTTATATATCTTCGCCTAATGGCCTCATCTTTTATGACTTCATTAACCACTCTTTAGTGATTATAGTTATTGTTAATGATACGTCAAAGTAGAAACTATATATATTACTAACCTTCTAGAGTTGTTCTCCTTTTATTCTTCCTTTATTTTGAAACACACCCATTGAGGAAAATTTCCCAAGTTAGAAGACGCTCCCTCCCCCCGACCCCCCTTCCCTCATTTTTTGTGCATCCCTCAACATTATGAGCTTCTACAATCAAGGATTTAGTGTGTATAAATAGAGTTATGGTTATTTTTTGCTTTGGTATACAGAATGTTGAAAAACTTAACCGGGAACCTTTGGATGGGGGTCCAATGCATGTAAAACCTCTTAGCTTGATCATTATAACTGTTAAAGCTAGATCCTAATGTAAGCATGAGATAAAGATATAATAGATAGGAAAATAAGAGAGGAGAGAGAAAGAAGTGTGTTGATCCACCCGACCACCCCCGATCAAAGGGATCGAGACAGACTCAAGCTTACCATGAAGACATACATTTTGAGAGATAAAGATATAATAGATAGGAAAATAAGAGAGGAGAGAGAAAGAAGTGTGTTGATCCACCCGACCACCCCCGATCGAAGGGATCGAGACAGACTCGAGCTTACCATGAAGACATACATTTTGAACTTGCAAGGATTCGAACTCATGGCGTCTTGGTCTATATGTTAGACCTTTAACCATTATAATAATATATATGATGTATGGTTATAATAAATATAGGAAATTGGTAAATTCACAGTTTTTTCTGTATTTTCACAGTTTTTTGGGGGGGAATGGAATCTGACTATCATTTGTAATTAACTGTGAATTTACCAATTTCCTAAATATATTATTAGTTATTACAAGATATTTAGAGTATTCTAGAATATTTCATTATTATATCAAATATAAATATCTAAAATATTCTAGAACATTCTAGAATACTCCATAAGGACCTACAAATAATTCATTCATCACAACTCATTTGGTTCAACACTAGTCTTTAGCCTTTAGCTTACTCTTTGTAACCTTGTTTTCTCATAATATAATCTCATCTCCATTTCTTGTCTTCTCTCTCTCTCTCTCTCTCTCTCTCTCTCTCTCTCTCTCTCACGAATCATGACAGAGCCTTGATCGACGTCCCATACCACCGTCGTGGCATCGAGTCGTACCTGGTACTAGCGTGCACGCTACAAGAGTTTGATCCACCACAAGGACAAAGTCTCGACGTAGTCAAGAGATGTAAAATGAGGGTAGTTAGGCCTCATATTTATAGCTTGATCTAAGGCTTGCATGCAAGTTGACACTTGGCCTTAATGGGTTGTCTCAATCCCAAGGATTAAAAGTAATCCTTCCCTTCTTTACACTCTCGTTTAACCCTCACACTTTATCCACGTGTATAGAATACTACGGTACAATCTTACCACGGGATATTATATGGTCATGCCCGTAACAATAACCACTTAAGAAGGGGTGGTTATATGATCATGCTAGACAAATTGCACTTTCTCTACATTGAGTTGCGAACTACCCAAACATTGGACAATTCTTCACGTGTGGGTGAATATAAGATACCTTGTGGAAGTTCCTCAACCAAACATAGGTTGAATTTTCTCTTGAATGTTTAAAAACTTTGATCATGTTGAATTGAATAAAGGAGGGAACCAAATCTGGAAGATGGCAATAGATGGAGAAATAAATAAATATTCTTACTGTCCTTGGATGACAATTATGATATAGGAGCGGAACATTTTCATGTATGTATAGATAGTAGAATTGGGTAGTGATTCTCAATATTCAAGATATCAAACTAAAATGTGGTTGAAGCCCTAGCATTTAATGGAAGCGTGATTCTTAGAACTCGGAAGCTTGTGGTGGAATATAATTGATGTACAAAGGGATGGGCTCTAGCACATAGCAATGAGCATGATTTCCTCGTTCAAAGAATAAGATGGTTTTACCGTTTGTGCAACATATGTAAAATAGTACGTGAAACATGAGCCTCCACAATATTCCCAAGACTTGTGTAAGATGGTGTTATAAGAAAAAGCTTGATTTCCCATGTGGTTCTAAGCACGTGCAAAGGTTTTTTATCAAAGCGCATCCTAGGCCCAATTTTGAGAGGCTCATCTCATTGTTGCAGGCTCAATGTAATGCAAAACCATCTCGCCACGTGCATATGGGCCTCAAACATACACACAAATTCCCTCTCTCTCTCTCTCTCTCTCTCTCTCTCTCTTTCTTTATTGTAATTAACTAACCCTATTGATAAGTTTGTTAGACCACCGGCTGGAAACCCTAACTTTCCCATCTCCTCTATTACTTGAAAGTTATCCTCTTAATTTACTTGAGGATGCCATTGTGGAATGTAGGGGGTTAAACACCTTGACCTCTTCTTGGTCTCCATTGGACAACCTTACTAAGTGAGCTAACATCATCCATATAGGGTTTTTGCCTTATCTTTCTCAGCCTCAGCCTCAGCCTCAGCCTCAGCCTCTTTCTGTGAAGACGTTTGAATCACACATAAATAAATAGCATCTCATCTCATTTCATTTCATCTCTGCAGGACATTAATTCTTCTTATTACCCCCCTTTTTCCTTCTTCCTCCTCTGTTTCTCTCTCTGTCTCTGTGTCTTTTCTCTGTGCCCGTCTGTCTGGGACTCAAGGCCCTTTTCTTTTGTTCGTTTTACCACAGAGAGAGACAGAGAAAAACAGAGAGAAAGAAAGAAAGAGAGAGAGAGAGAGAGAGAGAGGTACAAAGGCGGCCAGTAAAGGACCCCACCCTCCCTCACTCACTCACTCACTCACTCTGTTCAGAAAAATGACCGTGCGACAAAAAACAAAACGAAATACCTCACAGACACAGAGAAAGAAAGAAAAACTAATAACTTCGTTTCTTTTCCATTAGTTTAATCTTTTCCCACTGTTCCCGGTCTATCTTTCTATCTATGTTCCTTCCCTCCTCCTCCTCCGCCTCCACCTTTCTTCTTCTTCTTCGCTTTCTTGTTACTGCTCATTTGCCCACCAAGCTTTCATGGCGAGCTCTCCCTAAAAAAAGACACAGTTACAATGATGCAGTAAGAAGCCGTTACTATGATGTTTTGAGAAGCGTGCACTAAGGGTTTTGTGTAGTCATATCATATGCAGCGAAACAGTCACCTGGTCTTTCACCGTCTCCTTGCGATTGTATCTTAGGGTTGTTAAATTTGTGTTGTTCAGTATTTTTAGGTTTCTTTTTTCATGTATTACCATGTCTGTTTCTTCTCTCTTTTATTTTTCTCTGTATAGCCATCCAATGGGCGCTTTGTAGAGATTTAACTTTTCCAGCTAAACCTGTAACTATTATCTGTTTGAAGCTTTCCATTAAACGGAAATACCTAAAGGAGCTTCTTTAACGACACTCCTGCATCGGAACTAGAAAGAAACGAACAAAGAATGGAAAAACAGAGAATCGGTGCATGATTTCAGGTGAATATAAGTTTTCATTCACGTTGCAATAATTATGTATTGAAGTTTTCCATTAAAGCTGTGCTCACCACTGAGGAGGAATCTCCAGCTAGATCACATAAGAAGAATCAGAGTTATAGAAGGTACAAGAAGGAACCAAAAAGAAAGAAAAAGCAGCAGATAAAGAGAGATTTAATTTATATCAGGTTAAGAAACAATGGTTTCTTCAAGAAGTTAATCAAAAGAGTGGAGAAATGAGTGGATTAGGGCCATTAGGAATTGGTGTAATTGTAGCATTTATAGTATTTATTCTCTTTGTAATGATAGAGATTTATTCTTTTATATTGAAGAAGAAGAAACGGAGAACAAGAGACAGAAGGGGAATGATGATGAGCATAGAAGAAACGCATCAAAGAAGTTGTGAAGTTGTGATCATGCATGAAGTTTACGTTAATAAGCCTGATGCATCCGAGATAAGTAATACAGAGAATGTAAACAAATGGCCATCCATCGGGTTCATGAAGACGAAGATGAAGAAATGTATGAATTGGTTAATCTTGAGAAGCATAGGAATGGCTAAAGATAGTGTGATTATGCTTCAATGGAGCCTCTTAAAGATTAGTTATTATATTAGTAGAAAAAGTATAGATGGAAATAGAGAGGGCATCGATGGAAAAAGAGATGGCGTTTGTGAAAGTACAGATGTTAAGGTTCCGATGGATATGAAGAAGAAGAGGAAGAAGAAGCATGGTGTTGAAAGAATGATATCAGATGGATTCGAAGCACATAAAGAAGAAGAAGAACAAGAAAGAAAAATTAGAGAAGACTGCGTAGGAGAAGGAGAAGAATGCGAGGATGAAGATGAAGATATCTTCAAAATTGGTGGATTATGGGGTCCTCCGAGGTTACTATTCACAATTGCCGAAGAAACGAAGGAAGAGATGGACCTTGAATTAGATGAAGAAAAGAAGCCAGATGATGATAATAAAGAAGAAGAAGAAGAAGAAGAAGAAGAAGAAGAAGGTGGGGATGATGAAGTACCAGCGAATAGCAGAGGAAAGAATGGTGATGGAAATAGCAGAAAGGGTTCTCGAGCTGCTTCTTCTTCGTCGACTGAGTTCTTGCAGTTACTTATGGTACCCTCATCATCATCTTGTTCATCGCCATATCTAACCCCTCCATCTTCTCCACCATTCATCACTCCATTAGGCTCACCAGCTTATTCTTCTTCTGTAGCACTATCTAAACTTCACTTACCTCCTTCATGTCTTATCATTCCTTCTTCTTCTTCTTCTTCTTCATCTTCCGTCGAATTCGATAATGTTTCTTCTTCTTCTACAAATTCATCTTCGTCCCCATTACCACAGAGCCGCCCATCTTTTGATGAATCTTCTTCCTCTTCCTCTTCATCATTATCATCATCATCATCATCGGCTTCGTTTTCATCTTCTTCTTCGGCCTCCTCTTCTTCTCAGTCATTTTCTCCTCCTCCACTAATGATGCCTAGAAATCAACAACGCGGCCCTCTCAGCCTTCTCTTTCATGAACCTCTTTCTTCTACTGCTTCTCTTTCTCCTTCTTCATCTCTCTATCATGCCCACATTAGGCGAGTCCACCCTATCTCTCCACCGCCTAATCCCCTTGATGGAAACCCAATCTCGTCTTCTTCTTCTTCTTTTAAGAAGTCTCCCTCAGCTGAGCTTTCCTCAGTGGTTTCTCCTTCCTCTGCTTGCACTAATTGCCCTCCACGTTTCGTCATTCCTGCCTTCTCTAAGCCCACCACTCCCTCACCCTTTCGCCATGTCTTTCAGCAAAAAATATGTAATGGGCACCGAGTTAGTCTTCAAATACAGTGAAACCTTACCCTAAGCCTAACCCTGAACCCAACTCACAAGCTAAACCTTAAACAAAATCCCATGCCTCAGCCCAACTTTGATCTAAAACCCGAAATACAGAACCTGATTACTCTAAAGCCCTATTCCTAACTGCAGCTTGTGCTCAGAGATCTGCAACTACTCATAAAGGCTACTCTATCCTTTTTTAGGGTTAGCTCACAAGTGGTAAATTGAACCAGTGGATGATATGATCATTGCAGCAAAGATGTGTTTGACAGCATGGGAACCATTATGTAGCTGAGCTACCGTGGATTCCTATATATATTAACAATGTGCTATGGAAAAGGATACATTTAACTGTCCGCATTCTTCTCTGTTTCTGTGGTATGTATTTCCTGTTATTCACCCAAAATACTAAGTTAATTCACATGGTCTCTTCTTAGGCTTCACTTAGAATGAAAACTTTTATCATGGTACTATGTATGGTTTGTATATTCGTTGCACATAATTCTCTGTTCTCCATATGCTTGCTCTGTTTGTGGGCTGTCTATCAAAGGTTTGTATATGTCACTATGCAACACAATTTGACCTCCTCCTGAAGATGAATGTATACTCGATTATATGGCTTTGAAAAATAAACCAACTTCAGACATTACCAGAGAAATGGATGTGAAATACCATTTGCATCAACATATGTTACACACAAACTCCATGTTGAGATATATTTTACATATCAGGATGTAAATGAAAACAGAAAGAAACTGATGAATGTTGGGAAGGGTGATTCTGTGATTGAAACATTTGTGCAATAACCCCTTTAAGAGGCGATAAGCTAGAGAGACTTGTCCATCAATTATTATATGGATTGATCGGGTTCAAATGGCTATGATATGAATATGTAGACCCAGGATTTTCATACTTATTTAAAGGGCTAGACATGTGGGTTACTCTGTGTATGCATAATGCGGCAGCACATGGTTTTTGTAGTTATGGTTTGGACATGGCCCCATGATTATATGAAGGACTAGCAACTTCTAATAGGTGATGAACATGGAGATTGCAGTTATGGGGTATGGGACAACGATCATCATGGGCATCTTTCATGCCCAGAGCAGCTAGAGGGTAACTGGTTTAGTAGAGAGTTCTCTGAATTGTAAGCTTTTTTTATGCTGTTGAACCCGGATATTGCAGAGGTAAAAATGCAAAGGTAACCCCTAAACATTAATGTGTAATCGGATATTACAGAATTTCCGTTTGTAGTAGCAGAAGGAAGAGGGCATGTCCGTCATTTCTGAAATACTTTGTGATATTTTGTTATTATATTGCATGTATGCGTAGGAAGAGCAGCTCTTGTGTTCATGATGCTTAACATCAGTTTTGTATTTTGTCTATGCTGGCATTGGTTAGGTTACTCTTTGAATGTAGTGACTACATATTCCCTGAGGATTATTGCTCCAGACAAAATGTAGTCTTTGATCCCAACGATATTGTTTAAGATTGGATCTTATTTGTAGTCATATAGACTTCATTGTAAAGCAGCATTTCTCTGAAACATTTATCTTAATGGTGAACATGCAAGTATGGTTTGCTGGAGCCTTGGCTAACGATTCATTTGAAGGTTGTTTCACTGCTGCAAGGAGCATTAATGAGGCCTCGTTTTTGCTCCTAGAGAATGCCATTCGTATTTATGAATAGTTTTCCTAATAAAGTCATGGTGTCGCAGGATTACTAGAAACCACTCTCTTTTTGTTAAGTACGACATTATTATGTCTTTGATATAGATGTCACTTTCTTTTAAATGAATGAAAATTTGAAGATAAAAAAGTTGCAAACAAAATGAATTCGATGCGCTCTAATTGGTAAAGCTTGTTTCATATAGAAAAGGTGATTTAAGTTGTAGTTATTCGATGAGCTATGCAATGATTATTGCAAGCCATCTCCATATTATGATATTTTATTGCTATGCTATGTAATATATATACGATCTTTCTTTTCTGCTTTACACTATTTTCAAAGGTTTATTATCATCTTTACAATATAGACGAGTATATTTCTTACCGGCAAGATCATTGTTTTATCTTCACTTTTTGTACCCCTGCTCTTCTTTTCCGTAAAAACACATGGAAACAATTTAATGTTCATTGTTTGTTTTACTTTTTTTTTGTACAAAGGTTTCTTTAAAGCAGCAGATGTAATTTTTCTTTTTCTTTATATTAAGCAATCGGTGGAGGTTTAGTACTTCATGCATGGAATAATAAACTATATGAGGAATTTATGTATACAATGCTCAAACCTAAGTTATACATATTTCTATCAAAAACTTGTTCCATGCGTATGTTCCAAAATTTGAAATAATTTCCGTAAGTTTTTTGTTTAGGGAACTAGCACACTTCTTTTGACCTATAAAGGTCAAGACTGCAGTATTTCTTTGAATCCAATTTGAAAAGACAAGGAAAAGAACTTATTGTGACTTGTCTTCGTTTACGTTCGAAAATTCCCCAACCATTTAACTATAGAAAATATGTAAACAAATTCATATACACATGGATTTTAAGTTGGATCCAATATCGAAGGACTTCCCTATGTAACCAGATGTCAATGTGAGCTTTTATCACGATGAATTCAAGATGCGACCACTTATTGACAATGTCAAAGAATTCAAAAGTAAACATTTATAATGCTAACATTCCAATCTATAAGATTGCAAAGATGTGACTTTCGTGTTTGTTCTGCTTTGATTGCTAATAAAGTATTTGGATCCTTGTTTGTTAAATAATGGGTCCGTTTTAGACCATTCAACAATTCACTAGAATATTTATCACTTGAAATTGAGTGAAATTGTCATTTATCTCGTTAATCTTACAAGGCCTCGTTTCTATATTATTTTTCAGTGAGATTCCAAACTTTTATGTGCATGGATGGTTTGAGTCACATGTCTACTAGCATATATTGTCTGTACGAAAAAACATAGTAAATAGTAAGGATGGTGTTTGAACTTGGGAGTGCACATGAGGTGCTCACTGCTACTAGCACTATGCCCAAGAGGTAAAGAATGAGTATTTGTGTGCTCAATGATTTTCCTAATGCATATATTCCTCATGCATTCATAAAAAAAAGGAAAGGAAAATTCCCAAACAGTTTCCCTTCAACTTGTTGAAGAAAGACCATGATATTTATTTTTAACACTTTCATAACATGAATTGGCAGTTATTCAAGTAGAGTATAATGTTCAACAGTGTTTAAAACAGAATTCAAGAGGCATTGCCACTACAAGTTTTGTATATATAATGTTGTGAAATCCTTTCTGAACTGTCTCATGAAGGGTAATGATTACAAAATAGCTCATTGATCAAATATTCACAGGTTTGTCTCATTTTTTTTCATCGATTGGAGTGGTAGGGGTTTGTTTTGCAATTATTTCTTCTTGCCATTGTTGTGGTGTCAAGGCTTTCTTCACTGACAGAGCATGGATACTCTTCATCTCTTCTTCAAGTGCCATGTTCACAAGTCGATGCCTTTCAAGAAGGCGTTTCCCTTCAAATGCTGTCGACACTATCTCAACATTAAAGCTTGCACCACATCTGAACAAAACCCATGTGAAATAATAAAATACCCTTAGAAATCAATGGAAAGATTAAAAACCTATCATTACAACATTCTGGTTGTATGAAGAGCTTACCCTCCAGAGATATCAACAACATTCTGGTTTTTGGTTTTGCATAAACGGTTGCAATCAGTGGTAGTAATCCAAAATTTAAAAAAACAACAAAATGTCAGTGTGCATATGTATACAAAACATATGCATGTATATAAAGCAAAGGCTTTACACCATATCAAAATACGAATCCTCAAAGAAAATCTATTTCACATTTATGAACTGCACCTGAAACAGAGAGCTGGATTCACTGTTTGAATGTTATTCATTCATATAACTATCCATGAAACGAAGAAAGAATTTTCAAATTTTTTCCATTTCACTTTATCATTTACAAACCAAGCATATATCATTAACGTAACCAACTATACATGGAACAGATAAAGGATTCTTTACTCATTACATATCAACAGTGCTCTAATGATCATATAGACTTCCCAGAAACCGACACTTATTCAGCCCAAACATAGAGAAAACAGAACAATAACGGAGTACTTTGTGAAACAAAATGGGCTGAAAACCCTATTTGCTTATCTGAGTAAATATATAGATATATGTATGAATTAAAGAATAGGAGCAATCGATTGAAAACATTGAAATTCAACAAGAAAACATCATCAGGAAGAGAAAGACGGCATTTTAGAAAGAAAGAAAAAAGGTATGTAGATATTTGACATTGAGAAGGAAGTCCAGATATAAAGGGAAAGGGAAAACAGGGAGAAAAACTAGATGATCTTTTTGCTGTCTTTTTCTTTGTGTATGAGTGGGGACTTGGAAAATACCCCTGAGCTTCAGCAAATACACATAGGGAAAGACAAAGAAAAAAAACTGTGTTTTTGTGTGTGTGTGTGAGAGAGAGAGAGAGAGTACATGCAGACTATGAAGGAGAACAGAAAATTACCAGGAAGATGGGTTTCAGTTTCTGGTTGAGGGCAGTTTCCACAGCTTCCTTCGAATCGCCCATGTGCGGATAGAGATTCGATCTCTGTACCCCTGCTTCAAAATTGTACACAACACAGATCTCTCTCTCCCTCTTCCTCTCTCCCTCTCTGCCTTATAATCCGCCAACACAATTCCGAAAATACCCCTCTCACTCTTTTGTCTCTATTGCAACATAAACTGATATACATACATACATACACACACACACACATGCATGCAACATTCATTAAGTGTAGGGAAAATCTAGCCGTAACGTTTTCTAAAACTCCTTGAATACCCCTCTGTTCTCTTTTTCGAAAACCTCGACATTCATTATGTGTAGGGAAAATCTACCCATAATGTTTCCTAAAACTCCTCGAATACCCCTTTGTTCTCTTTTTCGGAAACCTCAGCGTATTCTCCATGATGACTCACCCGTTTGGGCGGCGAATTAAATGTCTCTTTTCAAAAAGGAAGTACATTTGATCATTGCAAAGGTGTTGACATGCCTGCTGAATAAAGACGTGACATCTCCTATTGGCATATATGCAATAACGAGAGAAATTTTGGCAAGTTGTAGCTGAAGAGCTATAATAAAGTGGGCGTGCATCAATACCAAATTGGTATGTCATATCAAGAAAAGGTAACACATTTTTGCCTTGAAGCATAACATACCACCCCCTTTATGGAGTCACTTATGTCATGTTTCCAAACATTTTTAAGCACAACATAGAGCTCAGCATAATAAGTATTTCTCCGAATTCTTTTCGTTAGTTTTCATCTTATCATGTCCTTTTACGATCGTTTGCATTAGAAAACAAATTTCAACAATTTTATGCAAAAACAACCTTTAGCTAGGAAGTCCAACTTTTTCACCTAAAATCCTAAACATTCTTAAATGATTGCCATGACCATAGACAACCATTCTTATACATTCAGATGCTTCACAATCTCCGTTAATTTGCCTCACATGTGAAGAAGCGATTACCTCTAGCACTATTATAGTGTTGTTTGTTGGTGACACTCTTGGGAGGAAAGTCCAAGCTCATAGTCATTGGGATGAATTTCATTTCCAATGCTTTGGTTTGGATACTGATGCAAATGGATGGGATGAGGTGTAGGTCTATAAGCTACATCCACATTGTGCATGTTATAATAAAATGTGTTTTGATGATAGGTTTCTTGTGGTCGAACACCCATTGGTCGAGTAGTACTAGTTGGATCCTGGCTCATGGATTGGTTTCGATAAGATAGAGATGTTGTGTAACGATTCATTGGTTGATCTACCATCCTCATATAAGGTGGTTCACCTCCTATAGCTACCCTATTAGTGGCATGTGAATTTACGACAGAGTTATCGTGAATAACTGCATGCTGTTGTGATGAAGTACAAGGCATTTCTTGTGAATACACTTGACTAGATGGTGGTTGATGATATGATGCTTGTTGCATTGAAGAAGATGTGCTATTATTTATTAGTGGCTGACTCGAGGAATATGTTATGTAATGAGGAGCATGGCTAGATATGTTAGTGCCTTCTTGACTAGAAACTACCATTGTGTCTTGAGTTGTAACTTCTTGTAGCAAGGCATACTTCATAATTTCTTGCACTCTACTATGACCACAATAAAGACCATCTTCCTCGCCTTTTTTCATGCCTTGAGATTTAGGTCCAACATGATAGGCTTCTTTGCCATCATCATGATCTTTTCGTTGCATCTCATATTGGATTTTATGGTCGTGGCCAACTAATGCATCATAACAACTAGGAAGGTGGATTCCTGTTGATCCATGGTCGATATTATCCCCGGAAACATCCAACAAGGATACATGATAATCATAGCTTGCATCATAAATGCCATTCTCAGTGGATATCATCGATCCCGGGCCTTCGATTTTATCACAATTAGTACGGCTTCTCTCTTGTAGCTCAAGAAACTCTCTTTTTAGCTTCTCCCTCTCACGGAAGCCACGCTCCACGTAAAGCTGCACGAAAATATATGTGAAAAAGAAATAACTGAGAATCTCAAAATCAAACTCGTCCTCTTATAACTTGAAAATATGTGAAAACAAACGAAATACTTGAAATTCCAACAAAAACTAACTCCTCTCTTATGACGTTTAACTCATGAAATGCAAAAAAAAAGCTCACTGCTTTGGCAATGCAAAAAGAAACTTACTGCTTTCTCATCCTCTGGAAGCTTGCTCCACATTTCAATAACCTTCTTACCAAGACCTTTACTTTCGTAATTCAATTCCAATAATCTTGCACGTTGCTCCTTGAGAAAGATATTGTAACCAGTTTTGGTTCTTCTAGGAGGAGCATTAGCATGATGGCTCTTGCAAGCATGTTGTTTCCTATTTTTGTAAAGCTGAACCTCGGTTTCAACAGGGTCCAAATCTCTTCCCACGCCATTAAGTAAGCTTGTGACACTAGCATAATGCTTAACCTTTTCTGTAAGAACATGGTATAAAATTCCCGAAAGCTTTTGGCCATCCACCACTACTGTGATGAGATATCCCTCCTCAACCTTCCCATTGATGATGCCCATAGCTGATGCTCCAACAGATGAAGCAGGATCAACTGCAAATGTCTAAGTCTGTTATTTTGCAATCTTATCAACATAACATTTGTAATATGATCCGAGGTCAATATGTTCCGACAATGGTAAGTATGGTACGTGACTAGATCAAAATTTACCAACATCTGCTTCAGATGTGACATTTTGTCATGTCAACACCACTAGAGCTAATAGACTAAGATTGCACTGCGAAGAGCCTAGCAAAAGCTTATAACTACTTTATTGTTTCCTGGTGAATCTTGTTTACTGTTTCAGAATCTTACATACAACCGCTAGTGAAGCTTGCATGCAAGAGAATGATCACCTCCAAAAACCTGCAAGGAATCCAATCTTTGCCTTTTCGGTTTTGATTCTGGCATAATTTTCGGTTGGTCTTCGATACATGATGTACCATCGATTGTTGGCCCCATGGCAATATTTGGTGCAGATAGTGGCTCTATACAAAATAATGTATAAGCAATAGTTTGCAAAAATATCCGAAAATGAACAAAGATTACAGAGAGGTGGAGCCTAGCATACCAAGAGGAAGCCGAATCTTCCCTTCATTCCGATGATAGTATACATGTTCGTAGTGGAATAGAAGATTCATGTAGTGTTTGCGGATAACAAATGAAGCATTGGTCCAATGCACGTTTATGTTCATGGCATCGATGATCTCCTTCCATTGCGCATTTCGTATGACCTATAAGAAAACCATATTCAAAAAAATACCTTTATAACTAGACATCAGGCTAATTTTTCCCATATCATTCTCATCTTTGCCTTCACCTTTCTTTTCAGTGACAATAATAATATAAAAACCTAGGAGGAAAACAGTGCAAGTTCTATATATAGTCCATGAAAGACAAAAATAATGCAGACAACCAAACACTCCTGAAATGTTTCCATAGCATTTGAAACGAGAATAACCTGTTCAATTCCACCCCGTACAGTAACTTCGCAATACATCTCATGGAGATTCAAATCATTGCCCTCTAATTTTGGAATCCTACAAAACACAAGAAGCAAAATCGGGAAAACTTTCAAAGATTAAGCAAATTTGCTGTGTTTTGTTATGTTCATGAAGCCAATCCAAAATAAAATTTAATTTTCACAATTTAATGTTACAGAAAAACTCCAAAACACCCCAGAGTTCTCTTTATTTCCCCAAAATGTGCCGGGTCGGCCCCTCGACAAGAGAAGAAGGGCATGGAATTGACAATTTGTAATTGCCCAAACAGCACCAACAGCGGTTGAGAAAAAAGGGACGAAGATTGACCAAATACAATTTCTCGAACAAACACATATCCTTGCTCGAGGGGGGATCACGAGAGAGCATAACGAAATCTTAGGGGGCAGCCACGGCGAAATGAAGAAGAACTTGGGGGGTATTTTGGAGTCCTTCTCCTCATCAAAAGGTAGCAGCTGAATAAGACTGGAAACTTACACTAGCTCGACCCCGAGGGCAGTGAGAAGGTCGTTCAAAGTAGTGAAGAACAGAGACTTGTCTCTTACAACTTCTTGGTGGGTAGAACATGGCAGAGGATAAGTTTGCTCGTGATTCTGTTGTTGGATGAGAGAGACAGGGAGTACTGGTTGGAGCTGCTTCTTTGATACAACATTCTCGACAGTATGCTCTGCTACTATCTCATCACTAGCTGTGCCATGGCTGGGCACCGCCATGCATTTGCTAATACGATCATTCTGACCCATAACGTCCATCCCTAGGATGTAACCAAGATCCGTGGGAACAGAAAGATTCACCTTCTCTGTTGGGAGAGAGAGATTCTCACTCGACCTCATGCCCTTGGAGAAACAGGGCTGCCAAATGTGTCGCAGAACCAAATGCAGGCAAGCTCAGCAAAGAGGTAGCAAGTAAGACAGGAATGATCTGGAGGGGAGACAAATGCATTAAATTGGGGAGAGAATATTCTGTTATGTTTAAGGAAGCAGAATATTCATTCTGTCTGTCACAGGGGTTCGTTTTGTCAAGTGAATGAATCTCAACTAAGCTCATACATTTCTATTGGCTTGATATGTATACCGTATCGTATGTATACACATTTAGCATTGTACACACATGCATTATACATATAAAATGCACATAACATACATATATATCAGCATTGTACTAAGGAACAAGAAGAAAAAGATATTGGTGCCATATGGCGATCTAATATAGTTAATAATCATAGCTATTCCTAGAGTGTTACCTATTGCCCTCATTCTGAGATCATGGGTGATAATGGAAGTTGTTTAGTTCATGGTTTCATTGGTGGCACTTTTGTCAAACATTGGGTCTCTTTGAGCTTGCATTCACGTGCTTGGTTCAAATAGATTAGAACAATCCATGACCCAACTTGCCTCTTAGGTAGATCAAGAAATAGGTGGAGTCAACTTCGGCATTGAGGGTGTATGTGTGACTCGTTCATTGGTCATGTTCATGAGCCAACCTGCCAATATATCGGGGTGGAATAGAGCATGTCAAGGGAGAGACGTGAACTTATACATATGTGAAAACAATCACAACTTTATCTTTTTCGATTTAACACTTCAGTTCTACCTCCCCTAAACCTTAGTTTTATTTTTTCATAGTTCAAAACTTAGAAGGTGCTTAGTGCCTTTCAAGCGTTTGTCTCGGCATCAAGTAGAACATTAGCGATCTTGTACGATAAAACATTGCCTTTGTAATGATGCATCCGACAAAACACCACATCACCTAGAGCCATGGGTTCCAACATTCTGCAAAAGTTGTCTAATGGGATGATCATCAACTTGTGTGTATGTTTGTGTGTGTCTAATGTAACATCCCTTATATTATGAAAGTTTTTCTCTTGATTTTGGACATTTTATGTATTTTATTGTTCCCAATGCCCATACCTAAATGTCGTCCATCGTGATAGTAACAAGTCCCAACCCAAGGATTATCACTCACTAACTTTCATGCAAGATTATACTTGCAATTGGGAATTGATTTGATTCATATAGACCGTCTCGTTCAAATCAAAGCCTTCCATATCTTTCTCTTTGAGGTGTGAGCTTTGCTCACCTTCTTGTTTATTAAATTGTAAAATAATCGGAATCCATATTGGGCACAAAGAGGATCAATTATTTTTGTCCCAGATTAAAAATACGTCAATTATTATAATCGAGGGTAATCTTCATTCCTTGGGTTGTGAAAAGTAATACTGCAGAGTTGTGTATTTCCGAGAAAATGGCTTGTGTGTGGATGATCCCAAACTAAAAACATGAAAGTGTTTTTATAATGGCTCCAATGTTAGACACATTGCGTGAGATGAGCTCGAAACTTAGGCTATAAACCAAGTGGTTGACCAAGTCTTCACCTAAGGCCAATACTGGAAATTATAGATGATCTATTCATTAACCAATAATGGGTCAAATTATAGATGTGCAATCTGCGTTTGCGAAACCCACAAAATAAATGTTTAGTTCAACATGCTAAATTATGAAGACGAGATTAACGTGAACACTTTGATATTCCAAATTATCTAGCATGTGATTGAAATTTGCATATTCATTTCAATTTACAAATCTCGCGATCTATGTTTGTGTGCCTCTTATTGATCTCTCTCTCTCTCTCTGGTAAACTCATTTGGTGTGTATATCTACTACCCACAATCTTCTTCCTTCCTTTTTACCTCCACCTCTTTCCGCCATGTTAACCTACTATTGTTACACAAATTCTTAGCATTCCTTGCATGTGTACTACTCTTGTTCCTAACACTTGTACTACTGTTGTTTGCCCCTTCATCTTTCATTGCATGTGTACCTTTCTTACTCCTAACATATGTACTATAGTTGGTCACAACTCCCCATATTATGATGTGGGGTTTGAAATATGAATAAACTATGTTAGTGTCTAACAACAATATGTCAAATATTGATATGTGTATCATAACTTCTTGCTTTCATTTACATCCACACATGCATACTTTACTAGACTTCTAAATTTTGGACTTTTGATAACATTGCTTAGGATGAATGGGTTGAGTCATTAATACTACAAAAAAACCCCTTAGTTATCCGTATGAATGCACTTTTAGTAATAGAAAGGGAAGCAAGCAATTCAAATTGATTAACTTTCACTAAGAACTTAAGTGTGTCAACATATTGATTTCATGCCATTGCAATAATTTCACAAATTTTCATGACAATTCAATTATGGGCGTTCGAAGTTTAAATCCCTTTTCTATTTTCTTAATCTATGGGGAAGTGCTATTGATTTGGAGTTTGTGGTGTCACATATGATATGCCTCTTTGTCTAATCATATCCCGTTGTCTAGTATGCGTGAAATAACATGAAAACATTATTAATATTTATGCATAATTCTTTTAGAAGATTGTCTTATATGAAATAGGTCCTTCAACAACTACTTTAGACTTGTTTGCTAATATGTGACTACAAGAAAAACACTTAAAAAATAATAAATTAGGGATTGCATTCAAGGTTTTATAACTCATACAATTACAACGATATTATTTGTTTTCTTATCATAGTTTGTATTAGTTTTATATCTTAGGTAGGATGGCAACATTAGATTGTTCAACAATCATATATGTATGCTTTTGGAGGTTTGAAGTGGTGTTATGAAATATGTAGTTATCCAGTAAAGATGAATGGAACCACTAAGGACTGAGGAAGTGGAAAGATGCTAAAATGACAAAATTAGAATATTACATTGCAAACATCAATCCTGAATATTGTGTTCTATATAAGGCAAAAAGGCCTATTGATAATATTCAACCTCAGCCTATTACTAACATGATCCCTGACACTAGACAAAATGTAGAGAACATTTGATATATCTTATTAAATCCATAAGAATATGCTCGTTGATTTTATATGCATATAGAAATCATAGGCTTCTTGGTGGGCTTGATTTTTATTTATTTTTTAGACCCCATAAGCACAAATGGTGGAAATTTTATATTTTTCGTTTTAGGGAAAAACTGATGTATTCCCCCCCCCCCCCCCCCCCCCCCCACGCTAGATTTTCATTGTTTCTAAGTCGAACCATTTGAAAAAAAATCCAAAGCATTAAACCATTGAACCATTAAAATCGTGGTTTTGTGGTTCGGTTTCGGGTTTCAACTTAGGTCAAAATTCAAAATTTAATTTTTCAAAATTTTAAAGATTTATCCTAAAATGTGAGAATTAGGTTTAAAAATGAAAAGGTTGTTTAAAATATATATTTAAGAAACATCAAACCGTTTAAACCACGGTTTCTAACCCTTGAAACCTAACCAAACCTTTTAAATTGCTAAGCCATTAAGCCACGGTTTTGTAGTTCAATTCGGTTCAAACCGAATTGTTGCCGATTGTTAGAGACAACAACAAAAACTTTGGGGCATTTTGGTAAACAACAAAAAGATCTAGGGTATTTATCCTATAATTTCTTTTTAATTGGCTAAAAGACATGATATGTCATGCTTGTACAACTTCTTACATAAGGACTTCTAAGAACAATGTTAATTGAACGGATTGCAAGCCCACATTGGATAAGGAATTATGGTGTTATGCTAATGCTTCTCCACAACATAAAATTGGTTAGAATGTTCTCATTTTGAAGATCTTGCACCACATAAGGTGGACCTTTGGATACATAAGTCGAACAATGATATCATTGACTTGAGTTATAATCGATCTAAGTCAAAACTATCGAAAATATCCGTGGGGTAGGGGGCTTCAAGGATTAGAGTACATTAAGAAACAATTTAACAAGCATTAGGATTCCTTCAAATTTCCAACAATGGCAATAAAAAATACATTGGAAATTGATATATTAATAGAGTTATTTTTTGAGCTCATAAGAAGTACGAATACACACCCATAAAGAAGTCGTGTTCAATATAATAAGTTAATCAGCTAGTTACAGATGAATGTATTTCCATTCCAGGAATTCCCTTTTCAAAGAGAACTTCAAGCAAAGGTTTGTGAAATCATAACCTCACAATCAGATTCAAAATAGGATTAAAACAACACGCGTGTTTTATCATTATAATGCATAAACGAATAAGATCCCAAATTCTATGAATAAGAACAAATTGTGGGAAAAACCAAAACCTGCACTTGATTTAGAAGATATATTAATTAGATAGTTTGGGTTTAGGGATTGGGACGCCATAGACAAATGGTTATATATACATCTTAGAATGAGGTGAACATCCACTATAATACATCAAGATTCTTTTGGCAAGTTCAGACTAAATCTATCTGCCGTGGCCTCGTCTTTCCAAGTTTCAACTTTGATACATAGTCTTTGCATTCTTCAAGAACAACACTAGTCAAAAGTAACCCAGCTGTGGTTGCTGATAGCATCAACATAGCAAAAACTGAATTCCACCCACATTTGGATAGATATCCAGTTAACAATGGGCCTATGGCCGCCCCAATTGAACCAGTTCCATCTATAATAGCAGTGACAGTAGCCATAGCTCTACCATTTCCTTTGAGAGAACCATGAGATCCAAGATCAGCTGAAACTGCAGTGGTTATAAGAGCATAGGGTCCATTTACAAAAAATCCCGCTAAAAACAATAACCCCATGTTTAGCCATAGTGTCACTCCACCATATACTCTATAGAGTAGAAGAGACGGTAGTGATGCATATATAAAAGAGGCAGCTACAATGCCTCTTGCATTGAGTTTATCCGATAGATATCCAGCAAAAATTCCACCTAAAGTGCCCCCAATGTCAAAGATAGTGGAGAGGTTCCCGGCTGTTGTATCAGACAAATATTCACCTTGTATCTCTATTAAGCATTCAATGACAACATAAAACGTTTGAATCATTTATGTATACAGCAAACATGTATCTTTTATATGAAATTCTATAGATAATGATTGATGGTTAGAACAGAGAGCTTATGATATGTATCTCTCTGTGCACATCCAGATGATTGATGCTTAGAACAAATGGCATATGATACATATCCCTATATACATCCCGAGACCACAAGACTATTGGTATGACTAGCACATCCAAAAACCATAAAATGATTGATGTTTATGACTAGCATATGATATGCATTTCTATAGTCTATACATGTCGGAATTGCAGAAAATGATTGTTGTTAACAAATGGAATACAATATCACTCTTCATGGAAGCAAAGAAGAGAAAATCAAAACATACCTGTATGCCGGATGTAAAATGGCAACCAATAAAGGAATGTGTAAGCCACGAGCTTCGAGAAGAAGAGACAAAATGCAAATGAAGACACCCTGGGGATGGCCCAAGCCTCCACAAAGCCAATAGCTATGGCATGTCTGTCACCATCAGATTCTTCTTCTCTCGTTAATTTAAATTCATTGTCAAGAAGGGGCAATTTCAATCTCTTCTCAGAGACATCATCTGTACTCATCTTTTTCCATTCTACAGTGGGCATATTATCCCCTTCTTCCTCATAGGACGAGGAAAATCCAGCAATCTCGGGTGTGACAACAACAAAAAGGAACACAACACCGCCTCCGACTGCAATGGCAACTCCAGGAACCAAAAAAGACCATCCCCAACCATATCTTAGCACTTGAGAAGCTACCAAAGTTCCAAATATATTGCCAACTGAAGTGTGAGCATTCCAGACTCCCATGATGAGTCCACGCTTACTTTTTCCAAACCAATTCCCAACAATGGTGACCACAGACGGCCACCCAGAGGCTTGGAAAAGGCCACCCATCATTTGAACCATGAAGAAATAACCTAACCAATGGATATTCCACCAATAGGCCAACCCGAAAAGCATAACACAAATGCCACTTCCTACCATACCAACAGAAAGGAATGTCCTTAAACATAAACGGTCGCCCATATGGCCGGCCAAAAACATACCTATTGCATATGCTGCTAAGAATGCCACGTCCACTTCTCCAAGCAAAGAAGGTCCCATATGCCCATCAAAAGGAGGCCAACCCTTTCGCAAATCTTGCTTTCTTTGGTCTTGTACATGACCACAAGGGATCTTCCTTATGTAAATAACACTTAAAGGCCAACTAAAACGCCTCGAAGTGATGTTGTTAGATGCTAATTGATTATCACAGGATACCGAAGTTATGTTGTTACATGCTAATTCATAGTCATGTGATGTCAAAGTTATGCTGTTATATGCAGAACCAGGAGCTAAAGTTCTGTTGTTATATGCTAGGACATCATCATTTGAAGTGAGGCCATTCTTGGCTACGTTGGGTGGCAGATTCCTTGCGTGGATTACACTTAAGGGCCAACTATAAGGTATTATAGCGATGTCATTGTATATTAAATCATCATTATCTGAACTTAGGGCATTCTTGACTATGCTAGGTGGCTTTCTGGACGCATGATAAAGGGCATAAGCTATGAATGTAAGGATGAGAACAGAGGTCCTATAAGCTTGGAAACTGAATACTGAATTCGGCCAAATCTTACCTAGCAATTTCCAGCCTAAAGGGAGTCTAGAGTTGGCCATATCATAACATATTATATGAAGGATTACATAAGGTCAGATCATATCATTGTACTGCAGAATCACAAGGTCATATCAGATCATTATGTGATGGATTACAGTGGCATACGATATCCCTTTACAAGGTTATACGAGATCCTTACATAAGGTCATATGAGATCATTATATAAATTCATATCGGATCACAATCTGAACAATTGCACAATGCGATATCAGACGATGATATGAACTATTACAAGGTCATTATCATATCATATCAGTGACTTCTGCATTGACGAGATTGACGGCTTTCTTTGGAATCACAATGAAAGAATCATGAGCTCGTCGTATGTACTATGAAGAACGGCAAGAGAGATTTTTCTGAGGATTTCCAGAAATGTTCTTTTTTAGGAGGTTTTCTGAACAGTGAATGATCTTCCTAGGGTTCTAATTTTTTCTCTGTGAAAATGGTGAGCTTTTGAATGAAGGGAATAGTAGAGAGACGAGGATGTGAAAATAAAAAGAAAAAACCAACCTTGAAACGAGGAAGGCTATGGTAGAACTTGGAATCCTTTGAATCAGAGCTCTCTGTTTCTGTGTATAGACGTTCTTCTTCTTTTCTACCGTGTCTTTGGGGGGGGGGGGGGGGGGAGAGGGGAAGTGCCATCTTTCTTCATACTTTGTAGTGTTTTTGTTTCTTTTATTTATCTACATAATGGATTCTTCTTCTTTGCCTCCGGTTGTTATACATACATGCGTACATGCGTACGTACGTACATACATACACGTACACGTACACACACATATACATACATACATACATGGGTCGTGTGTTGTGTGTCGCTTATGTTCAGACGGGCTTCTTACCTTGCTCGTTCATCAAATGAACTTCAATTGGCTCAAACTAGTTGGAGCCCGACGTGATTGACCCCGTGCCATGAGCACTTTGCTATATGATTGACCTCTTGCATTGACCACTATTACCCCGATAGCTCAATTCAAGTCTATCAAAGTAGACACCAACTTCATTCACTGCCATGAACATCTAGCTTTTCTGACTTGTAAAAGACACCTTAGCCATATATTTTTTCATGTTATTTATGACCTTCTGACTTTTGTCGCTACTACATAGGGCAAGGCTTTGGATTATGTTAACCAATTTATAGCCGAAAGAAATTTCACTTCAGAAGTGTTCAGTGTTTTTGACGCAATGTTCATGTTATTGTGTTACTTCTTGTGTTTTAAAATGAGCTTTGTCAACATTTTTAAGTCTAGAGTCCTTCTTACAAACCTTGATCAAACAAAAGCCCAATATGGGTTGATGCAACGAGCCCAAATTTCTTAACATTGAATTGTTTGATGGTGTGTACGGGTTTTTCCTACCCATAGAGCCATTGGAACTCTAATTTATAGTTACATTGATTGTAATATGAGCCCTTCTTACAAACTCAATCAAACAAAGCTTGACTTGGGTTGATGCTACAAGCATCTATCCTTCCAATGGCTCATATCAAGAACTTGGAACTTAATGCTTGCAAATTGAGTTCCATGATGTAAATTTATGAAAAAACATGACAAAAATGTAAATTGTTGTCTGGTCCATTGCAACATGCACTCATTTCAATTACATACAATTAAAGCATCATGGACATTAAATTCTAAGTGCTCTAATCAATTGTCTTTCATCTATTCATTAGAAACAAATTTGAAGAGGGAACCTCGAGACTTGCAACATCATTATCATTAATTAGTTTTATGTCAACAAGGAAGAAGCACACAGTAACTCATGAAAATAACCCCAATAACACATCATTCTTGCAAAATTAGAATGCAATGTTGTGTTGTGCAGAAGTCAACATCTCATTCATATATTAACAAGGCTTGATATTGTGTTAACATGATGTAGAAGAAAATATCCCGCTTTAAAATATGAAGGATAATGTAGAAGAAAACAAGACATGACATGCATATGACACGTATGATGTCAAGGACACAATCTATGCATAATATGATTATTGTTATCTATGATAATAATAATCACAATTTGTGAGTTTAATCGTTTCTCGATGTGAGGACAAGATCCAAAGCTAGTGTTGTGAATAATTTATAACTACCTATGAGAAAAAAAAGGTACATCGTTTCAATAGAAAATCTTATATGGTGCTTTGCCCGCAAATATGAAGTCCAAGCAAACCATGTCTTGTCGGCTGAAGTTATAGGACTAAATAGTAAAGAGAAGGACAAAACCTACGAGGAAGTTTAAAGAAACAAAAAGGCAAGTAGCCCAATAAGAATGGCACCAGAGCCTCGAGGATGGAGACTTGCAATCAAGATGTTGTTCCAACCCCTATAGATCTCAGAATAGTCACATGCATCAAATAACCAAAGCCAAGCTAGGCAACTCATGTCAAAAGAGCCAAATAACCAAGCCAAGCTAGGGAAACTCATGTTGAATGGGTTCCTGAATCAAACGCATGACTTGCAAGCCAGAGCTTCCCTATTGTATTAAATAGTTACACGGATCAAATAACCAAGCCAAGCTAGGGAGCTCAAGAGTCATTGAATTAGAAGCATGATTTGCGAGCAAGATATTGACGATTGCCCAATCATGTATGGAGTGTGGAGGTTTTTGAGCCTAAGAGCAATTAGTGTGGAACCAAATCTAAGGGCTAACAACGGACAAATGGGTTTGGAAACCGAATTAACGAGCGTCGGAATGGGGGCCGGGCCTATATTACAAGTCGTCGAGTCCGTCTGAAAAGGTTTTCAAATTTCAAGCGATGAGGCTCACCTCCTTCTGCAATTCCTGATTAAATGCGAGGGGCATTTCTACAGTTCTGCAAACACAACAGGGAATCGTTTAAAGTTCCGCGGCAGCAGCAGACGAAGAAGCGGCAATTCTCCGTCCTTCTGCCGTCCCGTATTCATTCTTCTTTGCTGAATCGATGAACCGTCGGTCGGACGTCTGTAGGGATTTCGTGAGAGGAAGGTAAGCCAAACTCAAGCTTCACAAAATACGTGTCTTTACAATCTACTCGTACGAAGCTCTATCAAAGCTTCTAATTCTGTTTCTTGATACGTAATACCGTTTTCCTTAGCTTTTTTTCATTTACTACCACTAAAGGTTTTTTTCTTTCTTTCCTTTGCTGGAAAGGAAAATAAATGTATATAGAGTATCGAAATGTAAATTACCATTGAAAAAAATCCGATTCTTATTGATTTGTTCTTATACATTTTTGTCATTTTTCTTACTCACGATTTCCTCAAAGTGCTATGGAGTATAGGTTTTTATTTATTTTCCTTACCATTTGTGGTTTACTATCTGCCCGAAGTCCCACGTGAGTCATGTTTCTTTGCTTTCCTTGGCTGTATTCGTTGTAAGAAACTTTTGAAAAATCAATTGCATTGAAGGATCTGCCATTCCTTGATACGATAGTTTTGCTCAGAGTTCATTTGATGACCAGGCAAAATGTGTCTCAATTTTCTCTCTGCTTAGCTGTACTTAGACCAAAAATCTATAAAACGTTGAAACTTTAACTGCCTTCCAGGAGCTAAGAATCAAATCCTTTGCTTGAATAGCTCCTATCATCTGCAGTTTCTTAATTTAGATAGCTTTCGGGGTAGTTTTATACAATTCCTTTGCAGATGAAAATGATTTGACACTAGAAGAAAATCATGAAAAGAAACAAATATTCAAATCCATAATAAATCAGAGTTGATCTGGTTGTTACATGAATCGTCAGATACTGGTACTGTGTTTTAGATCCAAGTATCAAAGTCCCTCTGGAAGAACTATTATTAGTCTTCAGTTACTGATTTTAATTAGCTTCCATATTAACATTACATGAATCTGAAGTGGAAAGTGGATGACGATACGGATGCCAATGATTTCTAAGAAGAGGAAGAATCAGGTGGTTCTGCTAAGGAAGAAGAAGAAGACGATGGCGATGATGTCAAGGAGGAAGAGGAAGTGAAAAGATCAAAATAGAAGGCTCTTCATCTGACATTATAATAGTTCTAGTTCTTTGTCTTGCCTTGTTTATTTGTTGTTTTGTTAATTGAGACTCAAAGGAACAAGAATTTGAAAATTTTCACTGCTGATTGATGTAAAACTGTTGTTTTCTATTAAGTATATGGATTTTTAATGTGTTAGTATATTTAAGGTCACTATAGATTAAGGTATTAATAAAAAAGAAAAATGTATCTTCAACCATCTAAACTCATAGATTCTTAAGATGTGCAAATGTGCCACATCTTATGCGTCTCTCTTAAGTTGTGTTTGAACTTAGGCATACTTATCCTACTTGTAAACAGCTAAAATGTTGTGATCACATTGATTGACATTTTCTTTCTTCTTACATGGTGTATGATCAGAAGTACATTCATAAAACATTGTTAATTCTACGTTTATTTACTAGATTCGTTTGAAATATGAATCATAAATATTTGACATCTTAACATTGATTTACTAGTTTTGATTGAAATTTGAGAACATAAGAGATATTGGTGTTTCAGTTGTCGATTTGGTGCAAGATGTAAGTTTATTCATGACACCTCCCAACAACAGCGACAACAGCCAAGCAGTCCTTTTGGATTTGGTCTGAAGAATCAGGGGCCACAACAGGTTTTAACTGCTGTTTATTGTCTTGTACTTTGCAAAAGATTGCTGAATGATTTTTATGCAAATTCTCTATATTAGAGAAAAACTCTGCAATACCCACTGAGTTTGCTCTGGAATAAATGCCCTCACTAATTTGACAACACAATTGCTCAAGTAGCACATACATTGCTTATTTGGGGGTTGACCGAAGGCATTTTGGAAATAAAGAAAAAATTCAGTGGCACTAAGTCAGGGGTATTTTGGAACTTTTCTTGTGATTGTTTTTTCTACACACATTCTTTGTGCCACACATAATCATTTCTTTATCATTATAGTCCAATAAAGGCGGAAACAATTATGCTGCTCTATCTTCTCAAAAACAGCAGTCCCAAGGCCAGGTGAAAGAGCATAGGTTTGTTCTTGTCCAATTAATAAGTCAGAAATGGTTTATATGTTAAATATGGACTCCTCATTTTGTGATGTTGTAATTTTAGCTTGTACAATTAATATGAGCCATTCATATTTCTTTCTACAAAAGTGCTTCCATGACCCTCAGGTGCACCGATCCTAGAGAATGCAAATTACAAATTAAGGAAGATCTTGAAAATGAAAGACCAATGTATTGGAGGCTTACTAGCTATGCCCATGGGAAATAGTATGTATTTTTTCTTTAAACATTATTATCTATGTGCTAGTTTCCAGAATCGTAATTCATTCTTGATATTAATGAATTTATGGTTTTTAATACAAATAAAATACGGTCATGTAAAAGAAAATGGTCGATTTGGCATTTCCAGTCTACCGAATGATATTGCTGGGGATGTAAGCTTTGAGGAGCTACGTGGTTATGCATATGATGCTGGAAAACAAGGGATGCCTCTTCAGGGTCTGGTGTGTAATGAATACACGCTCTTTAGCTTTTTAAATATGTATTTCATCATACTGTAACCTAGAGACTAGGAATATGATATATATAAATACATACATACATATATATATATATATATATTCTCACATCGCTCTATTTATCACAAAATAAAATAGTTGTCTCTCTTAATAAGTTTAGTAATCTATTATGGTTAACAAATGCTGAACCCACATTGTTCGCATGAGATTGATGGAGAGCTAGACTTCATGCATCCATCACATATTGTTAACCTGCTGACAGCCGACTGCTGTGGTCGACAAACACAATAGGTTGAATGTTCAACTCTGAACGTTCGATCAAGAAGGTTGTGGTGGAGAGATGGGTAAGTCGACAGTAATCTTACACTCAGAGAATAAGTGTACAGAGCTTAGTTATTACGATTACTCTATGATGACCTCGACACCCTTGTCATCAACAGATAACCCACATTGTTCGCATGAGATTGATGGAGAGCTAGACTTCATGCATCCATCACATATTGCTAACCTGCTGACAGCCGACTGCTGTAGTCGACAGACACAATAGGTTGAACGTTCGACTCTGAGTGTTCGATCAAGAAGATTGTGGTGGAGAGATGGGTGTCGACACTAATCTTACACTCAGAGAATAAGTGTACAGAGCTTAGTTATTACGATTACTCTAAGACGACCTTGACACCCTTGTCATCGACAGATAAAAGCGATTATCTCCCGCCATTGTAGGTGCTTCCCTCGTTTTGGAGACATTTCCATTCTGGATTGACCTATGCTAGAGATCTTTTGAAGACAAAAGCTACAATATATCTAACTTGAGAATCTCACATGTGCCGAAAACCAGATTCCCTCGTCTCTTTTCATCGTATGTACTTTTATATTTACAGCGTATTATTTACTTATTTTTTTGATTTGTTGTTCTCAAAGACGAGACAACACTTAAGATGTAATCTCTTGTTTGGTCTTATAGGCCATTTTGGCCTCTTAAAAGACGTTAATATATCTTTCTTTCTTTCTACACTTATGATCGACTATTAGATGTAATATAACTTGTGCAGCAGAGACTGTAGTTGAACATAAGACACAGAGAAAGTTAGAAAAATACGACACTGTGTAATTGACACAACAAATACTCTAACGACTAAACTTATATTAATCCGCAATTACAGTGCTCTCGGTCACCTTTTTATAGGTGATCCGAGAGTCTCTCTCTAGGATTACACTTGCCTTGTTCGGCAAGAACCTACAGTTATAACAAAACCAGTCTATTTCCTAAATTACTATATCTTTTATACTCGACTAAAGTTACATTTTGAATTCTGCCCTTTCATACTGTCCGACTCCGACTCCGACTTATTGACCTTTGTCCCTTGGGTAGACGACCGGCTAACACATGCCCTTTTAGCACACTATTGCAAGTTCTAGCCTTACAAATTTACCACAAGATAATAAGTTTAGCTATTTATGATGGTTGACAAACACTGAATCCATATTGTTCGCATGAGATAAGTAGAGAGCTAGTATTGCATGCATTCACCACATATGCCCTTTTCGCACACTACTGCAAGTTCTGTGTCACAAGTGAGCACAATCCTCAGAGTAGTAGGAGAATTGTGGATTTAGGAAATGACTATGATTTTGGGGGCCTGCAAGGAGTGGTACAACCAAGCATATAGAGTATGTTTGTTTCAATTTCATATATTTTAGATGTCAATACCTGTTGCTCAAAAAACTCTAGATGCTCTACTACATGGGCATTGAGAAATATCTTGAGAGAGGAGGATTTGTAAAGTGCCTATCTTTTGTGTAATTTCCAACCTTGGAAAATGCTATAGCGAAATACCAATGAACGAACATCCAAAGAGTATGCATGAAGTATATCCAAATTTTCAAATATGTTACAGTTGAGACATTACACATGTACTAAATAAACATGTTTCCGATAAGGTTTAAAAAAAATTGTCGGGAACTATTCCTTTTCATTACAGTTAACACTGCATGTCACTGGTCTGCAACTTGATGATACGAATACTTTCCAGAATACTATTTGTTATTATAAGAGCCCTGGTTCAGATCCCATCTTCTATGCATCAAAATTTATTTTCATCTTTCACGCGCGCAATAATTGATAACATTATCCCATTATTGTTATAGGATATCCATGCAGGTAGCAACCATTGTTTATGTCTTTCAACATAATGTGTAAATAAATGTGGGCCAAAAATCATGATTCACATGTAACCAACTATAGACAAAATGTGGCATAACTTGTACAGTTAATTATTTTTCAAGAAAGCATCCTCCATTTCACTTTTAGTACTGGTAAGGATTGTGTTAAACATTGGTAAAAATTATATTCTGTAGCTGCTATGCATCAACATATTTTAACTATTTGTTGATTTTTTCGAAATTATTTTTTATAACAGATTCAAAATGAAAGAAACATGGCTGCTGCAAAGAGTACGGAGTTTGAAGCTCTCCTTAAGAACCCCTATACAGGTCCGGTAACTTCGGGTAGTAAAATTGCATCCTTTGCAACTGCACATTCAATAGATGCTACAAAAATGACATTTGGAGCTTCCACATCATTTGCAAATGCATCCCCAAATATTCCAAAGATGACCTTTGGAACTGCCACATCATTTGCAAATACATCCACAAATGCTCCAAAGATGACCTTTGGAACCACTGCACCCTTTGGTGCATCAATATTTCCTTCAGGTCCTTCACAAGAACCCACTCAATCCAGGCATGTTCAGTGTTTTATAACATTTTTTCAAGCTAGAAATTGGAATTATTTAAGGAAGAACTTTGGAATACCCCCAAGTTTTTCATTATTTCCCCAAATATCCCTAAAATTTTCAGGAAATGTCAGAATAAAATGCGCTATTTGGGCAATTATAAGATACTTTTCTCAATTACATAAGAAATTGATCAAATAGCACATATAATGGAAACTTAAGGACATTTCAGATTTTTTCCCATATTTTACTATGGTTTTCCATTGTGTTTGCCTGTTTTCAAACTGCTTGCATGTTCAGTGTTTTATAACATTTTTTCAAGCTAGAAATTGGAATTATTTAAGGAAGAACTCTGGAATACCCCCAAGTTTTTCAGAAAATGTCAGAATTAAATGTGCTATTTGGGCAATTATAAGATACTTTTCTCAATTACATAAGAAATTGATCAAATAGCACATATAATGGAAACTTAAGGGCATTTCAGCTTTTTTCCCATATTTTACTATGGTTTTCCATTGTGTTTGCCTGTTTTCAAACTGCTTGCCCCATAGAACTTAAGAAGGAAAAAAAGAACATGAACTGGTAAAGCTGTAGTTTACAGAAATATTTAAAACCAAACATTGCGTAGGAGAAAGAAGTCATGCTATGTTTATGTTTGCATAAAAATTGTGAGAAAACTGTTATGAACCGTTGTAAGATGCCAAAGAGGTTAGCAACAACTTAGCAATAAGCTAAAACAAGAACTATATTTCTTCCTGAGGCTCAAAGCCTTCAAATACAAAAATGAGAGTGGGTTTTGTAACCTATGAATTTATGAAAGTGGATAAAATATTCCTAGGTACATGATTCAGCTTTTGTAGATGAAATGGAAACTGAATCTTGTTTATTGGATTTCCAAGAAATCAAACCCAAGCCAAACTTCTTGTGTCTGCATCTCCTATCCAATCAGCATTGGAGTAACCAATTAACTGAATGCATCCTGTGAATGGAAGGCCATAGTCATCCATGCCTGCTTAGTACCAGAGAACATGAATGGCTGCTTGCCAATGAACTTGGCATGGAGCATTTGAAAACTGTTTGAGAGCAGTCACACAGTTGGACACATCAGGTCTTGTATAGGTAAGATGAATGAGTGACCCAATCAGCCTCCTGTACTTTGTATGATCTTGAAAGAGAGGTGATCTTCACAAACAAGCTTGGTTTGTGGATCCATAAGACAAGATAGAGATTTGCAATCAATCATGTCATAGGTTTCAAGAAGTTGTCGAAGATACCTATGCTGGCTGAGAAATATGCCTCCGTGTGATTGATAGACCTCCATGCTCAAGAAGTAATGGAGAAGTCCTACATCTGTATTTTCAAATGTCACTTTTAACTCATTGTGAAGCTACTCTATCTTGGCTTCAAAAGAAGCTGTAATTAGTAAGTCATCTACATATAGAATAACTAGACACATCAAGTCATCTTGAGAAAGTACATAGAGATTGTTGTCAAAACTTTGTTTGAATCCAAATGAAATAAAGAAAGAATTGATCTTGTCATATCATGCCTTTGTAGCTTGTTTAAGGCTTTCTTCAGCCTGTAAAACATACCTTGGATCAGGTTGTCTGGGAGGAGTTGAATGAGCTTCCATGTTTAACCGTTGAACGTTTAACATTGAAGGTTTGGACTCTGCCCATACAATCTGGACTAGACTCCAGGAATTGTATACCCAAAAGAGTGCAACTAGTAAAGTTTATTGGCTGAAAAACCTTATGGATTTGCACTTAAAAGAGGGCACAGTCATGTCAACTCGCTTGAGTGAGTTTACTCCTACTTTCAGCCAGTTGGTTGCCTTGAAATTCGTTATTGATGATGAGTTTAAGGCCACACTTTTATTTTGCACCAAAGAGTTGGGATAGCTTTAGGATTGCCACGAGCAATTTAAATGCTATGCTTTTGTACGCCAAGGTAGAGAGTTGTGTACTCATGGAAGAGATGAATCGGCAGAACAATGCCATCCATTAAGTCTAGTGCTTTGCATACTAGGGGCAGGTCACAACAGAGAGGCAAATCTGATAACAAAGGCTGTAGTAAATCACGTGATAAAGATGTAGAATGCCATCATTGTGGCAAGTTTGGTCACTTTAAACGTGACTGATACAAATGGAAGTAAGAGAAAGGGCAAGAAGATAGATGATAGCAAAGAAGAGATGAAAGAGAGTCAACCTAATAAAAGCAGTGTTGAATTTGAAGAGCTGCATGTAGTCACTCATGACAGTGATAGTGGGAATGTTATTCTCTTCCGCTCTTCATACTATAATGCATATGCATTACGTGTAGATATGAATGGTGACAAGCACACTTGGATTCTCGATTCAGGTGCTTCTTTTCATGTATCTAGTGCGAGTGACCATGTTGTTATTGTTAACGAGCCACCAAGTTCTTCTTTGTGGCATGGCTGGTTGGGACACATGAGTTAAACTGGAGAGTAAGTGATTTCTTGTTTGGTTACTTGCCTTGTCTTTATGGATCAAATAACGCAATTTGTTACTCTCCAAAAGGAACTAGTTTCATTTGAAAGCAAGTCAACCGAAGTTGAGTTTGTGCATCGTCTAATGATGAAGTTGCCTGAGTCATTCTCAGCCTTTTGTGACACAATTTCTCTTCTTCCCAACACACCTGATATCACACCTGATATGAATACATTTCTTGGCATGCTACAAGACAGGGCAACAAGAAAGAAAATTACTCAAACTTCCAATGAGATGCATCTATATGTGAAAAGTAAAGGCAAGTGGAAGCAAAATGGCAACTTCTACAACAAAACCAATCCAAGACCACCAAACAACCCAGCCTACAAGGAGCTCACTTGTCATTATTGTGGCTGCAAATGTCACATTTAGCCCGACTGTCAGAAAAAGAAAAGGGACAATGCCAAGAAGTCTTCTTCCATTGAAAGTCAATCTACACCAAAATCAAACTTGGCCCACGCAGCCAAAGAAACAGTTTTCCTGGGCATTGAGGAACATACTTCACATTTGGCTGGACCAACTACCTCAACCATTGATGACTGGTTAGTAGACATTTTGTGCCACTGCACACATGACTTATGACAAATCTATTTTGCATGATATGAAGCCTAGCTCCTACCAAATCTCCATAGGAGATGCCTCAAGCATTGAGGCTTTGTGTGTGGGTAATGTGTCTCTTAACACTTCTTCAAATGACGAACCTGCCGTTCTTCAAGATGTGCTACATGTGCCTCGCATATTTGCCAACTTACTTTTGGTCTACCGAATCACTAAGCAAGGTTATGGAATCCACTTTGATAGCTGAATTTTGGAAGTCACTGACACCAACAGCCTACAAATTGTAGCTAGCAGCATACAAGGAGGTTTATATCGCCTGAAAAGCTCCCATAGCCCCATGGAAAAATCCAAATCTCATCTTCTTCAAGGCTCTCATTGCCTTGGTGGCACAAGAAGATCCCACGTTGTGGCATGCTAGGTTCGGTCATCTCAACTATGGTTCTCGTCAAAAGCTCTCCTCTCCACACTTCAAAAGCTCTCCTCTTCACAATTGGGTAAGGGTCTTCCTATTTTCAAAACCCCCTATACCTCGGCGTACAAAAGCATAGCATTTAAATTGGAAAGCAACGTTGAGAGCCTTTCCCTCATGAAGCCACTCACCATGCAACATCTATCTTGGAGTTAGTGCACATGGATCTTTGTGGTCCCATGAAAACCACTACTCTTGGTGGTGCACGCTACTTCATGCTTATCATTGATGATTTCTCCCGTAAGGTTGGGGTTTATTTTCTTGTAGAGAAATCTTAAGCCTTCACCAAATTTCAAGAATGGGTAGCTCTTGTCGAGAACGAGACGTCAAAGAAAGTTCGAAAGATCAGGTCCGACAATGGTGGAGAGTTTATCTCCCAAGCTTTCCACCGTTTTTGCTCTCAATGAGGCATTGCTCGCCAATTTTCTACACCCAATACTCAACAAAATGGATTTGTGGAGAGGAAGAACCAGAAAGTCCAAGAGATGGCTCATACAATGCTTTCTCAATTTGATCTTCCTCTCTCGTTTTGGGGTGACGCTGTCAACACAACAGTCTACATCATCAATTGCTGCCCAACAAAAGTAGTTGCTGCGGTGACCCCTGCAGAAGCATTTAGAAGTGTAAAGCCCTTAGTTTCTCATTTTAAAGTCTTTGGTTGTGATGCTTATGTTCACATTTTAGATCATAAAAGGACTAAAATTGAGTCCAAAACCAAGAAATGCAAGTTTCTTCATTACAACCCACAATCTAAAGCCTGCAGGTTATGGCATTTAGAATCAAAGACCCTAGTCATCTCTAGGGATGTTCATTTTGTGGAGTCTAAGCTGGATGACTTTAGGCTTTCACCCGAGTTCACGGTTGAATCCTAGTTGCTCGGGAATCTCCTATTTCAAATGAAGACGTGTCACCTTCAAGTCCCCTATCTCCTCCTTCTGAACCTCTAACTTTGCCAACAATTCAAACCTCTCTCTCAACTCCAATCGTTTCCCCTCCCTCTACACACCAACTTCCACCACTTCCAAGTGGCTTCAAGCCACCATTCATGATTCTCATCTCTCCGATGTTGAACTACATCTGGATCTCTGACCAACACGAAAAGAACACGTAGGTCACAACGACCCATTCACTCGTGCAACTTTGCATTATTGTGCATTGTTGTGCAATCTCAAGAACCCACAACAACAAAAGAGGCCCCTGTTCTTCCGAAGTGGAAAGCAGCAATGGAAGTTGAACCTAATTCCATTGAGCAAAATCATATATTGGAGCTAGTTGTTTGGCCTGAACATAGGCAAGTCATTGGATTGAAATGGATTTTCAAGACCAAGTACCATGCAGATAGGTCTATGTGCTCTTTGGCCAAAAAAATCAGGCTGAGGATATGGAGACTTCACTGCTCTGATACCATGTGAGAAAAGTTGTTAATAGCAGCAGCGGAAGAGTTAGAACAAAATAGACACAACCAAGCTGTGAGAAGGCTGTTAGACAACAGTAGAAAAAATGGTTGCAAAGAGTAGAGACACAACCAAGGAATAGAGCTTGTTTTTAAGTAGCAAAATAGAAAATAATCTTATTACAAAAGAGGCTGGTATAAGCCTATTTATACAAAATTGGGAATGGTTGTTTGGTAGTTAAGAGACTCTTGTACTACCAAACAGGTACAATAAACTAGGAATAAAAAGGGAATATCTTAGAAAAAGTGGAAGAGACAAAAGGCATTTAAAGCATTGCAGATTCTAGAGAGAGAAGGCATTTAAAGAGTTGCAAATTCTAGAGAGAGAAGAATCTGGGAAGAGAGAGAATGTAGTACAGAGATAATAAAGATGAAAGAGAGTGCAGGCCTGGAGCTGCCACCCTCCAACACTAGTTTAGCTTTGTCATCCCAAATTTGTCATATAAGAAAGCTCTCTTTGTCAGCTTTCTTACGAATCTTTTCTTTTGAAATTTGGATATGAGATGAAGAAGTTATAAGCTTTTTTCTTTGCCTTGCTTTCGCTGCCTTTTTTCTGCATCTTTTTTTCTTTTATTTTTCCTGGTTTGTCTTCTTTTGAAAAACGCCTGTAACTTAATATCCCTTCAATGTCCTTCGTCTTTTAACTTTTGAACCTTTCATGGCGTGCTTTATTCTTATACACCTTAGCATTTGATGTATTTGCCATGGTCTTTTCTTACGAGCAAAAATTGACTTCACAATGTTGAATAGCCTCTAGGTTTCGAGATTTCAGAGCAGAAAAACATGGTCTATAGGTTACACAAAGCCTTGTATGGCTTAAAGCAAGGTCCTAAAGATTGGCATGACAATCTCTTTTTTTTTCCCATGATAATTTGCTATGCTTGATCATATTATATGTTGACGACCTTCTAATTATAGGGTTCCTTGCTTCTAAAATCGAGGAGCTCCACGCTTACCTCAAAACAACATTTGAAATGATTGATTTTGGACTTCTCCATTCTTTCATAGGTATGGATGTCTATCAAACACATGTTGGTGTCTTCCTCAACCAACATAGGTATCTCAGGCAGCTCCTTGAGACCTATAGTATGTCAAATTGTAGGCCACTCTCTTGTCCAATGGATAAACTCAAAGCTATCTCGTGAAGACAATTCTCCCATATTTGAAGATATCACGAAATATAGAAGGTTAATTGGGTCTCTTCTTCACTTAATTTACACCAGGCTTGATTTGTCCTATAATGTGAGTATTCTTAGCCAATTCTCAAGTGATCCAAGACAAAGTCATTGGCAAGCAGCTATTCGAGTTCTTAGGTATTTGGCCAACACACTCAACTATGGCCTCTCTTTTAAAGGCGGCATTGAGCGTATTGGCTACTTGGACGTGGATTCGGTAGGTGATATTGATTCTAGAAGGTCCACATCTAGCTATTGTTTTATGTTAGGTTCAGGCATGATTTCTTGGAAATCAAAGAAGCAAAACTCAGTTTCTACTTCATCGACGGAAGCGGAATATCGAGCCTACTTGGATACTTGCTGTGAGTTGTTATGGTTAATGCAATTATTTTATCACATTGGTGTTCTGCAAGACTCTCCTATTACAATTTTTATTAACAGCCAAAGTCCCCGTGCCTTGGCACATAGCTCAACATTTCATGGTATAACAAAACATATTGAAGTGCACTACCATTTTGTTTGTGAATTAGTGAAATTACAAGTCATCAATTTGGCATATTGTCTTGCTCAAGAAAATTTGGCTAATTTATTTAGTAAGCCACTTTCAAGGCAAGCCATTGATCAACTCCTTGGTTGACTCAATGTTGGACCGCCGTTCTAGAGCTGAGAGGAGGTGTTGGAGGGTGGCAGCTCTAGACCTGCGCTCTCTTTCATCTTTATTATCTCTCTTCTACATTCTCTCTCTTCCTAGATTCTTCTCTCGAATCTGCAATGCTTAAATGCCTTATATGGATATACATCTATTAGATGCACTGCGTAGTGTGATAGGGCAGCTGCGAACTTCATCACATCAGCTAGAGATTGAGGTAGGCAGATATATAGGAACACCTCTAGAAGAAAGAATTTGCCAATTGTGTCATCAAGGAGTGGAATCCAAAGAATATTAGTTGATGTGATGAAGTTCGTAGTGTCTTTTCTGAAATCAGAGGGAGATACCATTGCCTCTTTAAACAAGACTTTGGTCTGCTATGCAAGGTAATAGAATATGAGGACCAACGGTGCCTAAGACTTTTCTTGCTAGAACTCAAGAGACATAGGGAAAAGTTGTTGAAGGACAATAATACAACCACACATTTCATCCACAAAAGACAATCACAACTTTCTTTAGCCCCATCACTCCTATTAATGCTATGAGTCAATCAAGGGATACACAAATAGGCTCCCGACCAGGAGAGAACAAAGGGGTTACAATAGATCGGGCAATAGCAATTTGTCATGCATGTAGGCCCCGGCCCCATGGACCATGACCGCAACACCCTTGTCATTGACAGGTAAAGGCCATTATCTCCTGCCATTGCAAGTGCTTCCCTCGCTTCAGAGACCTCTCCATTTTGGATTGACCTATGCTAGAGATCTTTATGAAGACAAAAGTTACAATATGTCTAACCAGATTCCCTCGTCAGTTTTTATCTCTTGTTTGGTCTTATAGGCCATTTTGGCCTCTTAAAAGACGTTAATATTCTTTCTCTTTTCCACTTTTTCCAACATATTCCCATGTTCCCCAATTTTATAAAGACTTTATTTTTGCTGCTACTTGCAAAGAAGCTCTAGTCTTTGGCTGTGTCTCTACTCTTTGCAACTATTTTTGCAACTGCTGTCAAACACCCTTCTCACAGCTTGGTTGTGTCTATTTTTTGTTCTAGCAACAGTTCCACTGCTGCTATTAACAACTTTTCTCACACCTCCTTTGTAGGACAATGGTTGATGATATAGACAACTCTATGGAAAACTTCACCCCAAAAGCTGAAGGGAAATTTAGATCAAGCCATTTCTTTTTACTACATTTTGTTGATAGTTGACGACAAAAATTGACACACTATACCTCTTTGTGAAAAAAATTACCGAAGGCATGTAGAATAAGCTTAGATCTGTTTTTCTGAACCTTTTTGAAACCTAGAGAATGCTTTAGTTTTGGCTTAAAACAAGTTAACCCAAAGTTTGCACGAGAAATCATCAATTATAAGCATGGCATATCGTGCAACTCTGAGGGGTAAGTGTTGCATTGGACCACATAAATCCATATGCACAATGAGTACCTTGAAAGGGAAAAGGTTCGCAGTGGTGATATTTGAGACATTGAAATGAGGATGTCCATGCACCATTTGGGATGAGAGAGCTTTTGAAGAGATTCGTAGTTGAGGTGCTCAAAGCATGTATGCCAGAACTGAGGATCTTATTGAGTTACGAAGGCATAACTTCCATGAAGAAGTTATAGTAGATGAGACTCGGAGAATGATAGTGGGCTTGTGGAGCTGTAAATACTATACAAACCAGCTTCCTTTTTGCCACTAGCAACAATTTGTAGGTTGTTGACGTTAATCACCTCCAAGTTAGAGTTATCAAGATATACACCATAACTTTATTTTGAACAATAGTTTGTTGTTGACTAGAATAACTCAAATAATACATTACCTATGGATGAGTTGTGCAACCACTATCCACAATCCAATCATCAAGATAGGATGTGTTTTGGTTAGTCATTGAGGAGAAATTCATGCCTAATAAAACTGTTTCTTTTGTAGTATAATTGCTGTTAGAAATAAGTGTGAGCTTGGGGTTGGTTTAGGCTGCTGTTGACATTAGCCCTTTTCTTTTTCTGGCAATGGAGTTGGATGTGGCCATTATAACCACAGTAGTGACATGTAAGCTCTTTGTTTGTTGGTTCTGATGAAAACTTACTGTTATTAAGAGAGGCATTCCATTTGGCTTTGACCTTAACATGGAGAAGAGTCTCTAAAGAACGTGAAGTGCTAGTTCACCTTGTATCCTATCGTGTGACATCCCTACAAAGATATTCAAAGAGGGAGTAGTGGGAAGAAGGGAAATAGTGTCACAAAATGCCTTGAAATATTCTGGAAACTTGGACATCAAGTGATGCACAAGTGCTTCTTCAGTGGCCTTTCTTCCCAAGGAAACTAACTGTGTGATCTCATCCATAATATTAGGGCCATTAGAAACTTGAAGATTACCTAATTGGTTCTCCAAAGTGATCATTTGAGCCAAGAGTCTATTGCATCTTGTGTGGGTGTTGAAGATGAAACAATAGAGGTAGCCTTAGCCTTAAGATTAGGCTCCGGTATTGCAATAAGGTTATCATGTGCAATTCCCAATGTAGATGGTTGGTTCCATCTAGAATAGTAGAAGAGATCATTTCCATTTAGAAGAGATAATAGTGGCATTGGAAGCCATGAATCCCTCTAAAGCTATAAATGGATTGTCATAACTAGGTGCACAGGGCTGCCCACTCCCTAAATGATAGTTCATGTGGGAAATATATTGGCTACTCAAAGAAAATTGATTTGAATAGAAAAAACAAGAGGGATGTTCTAGCGGCCTCACATCTCTGATACCATGTGAGGAAACTGCTATTAACAGTTGTAAAATGCGTTCTTGAAAATTTTATCTATGGTTTTGTTGGTATTGATGTCTGTTCGATATCTTTAACACTTACAACAAATGCTTGGAAACTTTAAATTTATTTAAATATTCAAAATCCTGTTATTTGATTGGGTACAAAGGAATGCTTTCTTATGAATAATATACATTCTAAGTCAAACACCAAATTGATTGATCCCATGTATATGGTATCCGTTTAAATTTCTCTGTTCAGGTTTCCTGTTCTGGGCACATGTTATGTTTTACAGTTCCTTGTCATGATTTGATAATGTTTGCATGGTTATCCAGGTAAAGAAGATACATTAACAGTGTTTCTATCCCTTGTTCTATAACTTCTTGGATTGTCAGGGGAAGTTTTGGAGGTGGTTTTGCTTTTGGTCTTGGTCAATCACAAACTCCTACAGGCCCATTGGCAACACAAAGTCCTGCCCCTGGCCCATTTGCAATACAAAGCCCTCATGCCCCTGGATTTTCATTTGGGCTCCCGTCTTTTGGGTCAGGGATAGCTACGCAAATGTCTCCCCAACAAAATTTGGTTCAAAGCAACTTTGGGTTTGGCCTGAATGACACACAAATGAGCAACAATCTCAATCTGGCATCTGGAGGTTAATATGTCCAACTACATCTAATACTTTCCTAATCAACTTGTTATTAGCGAGATTTTAAAATTGGCTTGTAACTGGATTCAGCATCACCAAACTCATCGATTGCGAAAAGTGCCTTCCAAACCCAAAACATGAGCGGTGTTCCAGAAAGCTCATTGACTTTGCAAAACATTTCATTGCCAGTAGTTGCAGAAGTGCCAGTGAATCATGTCATGGCGAATCAAATGTAAGTCAAAATATATCAATTGCTTTTCTCAGTAACCTTTCAATGAGAAATTGTCTTACCACGTGTGATGTGTATGTTCAGAAGTCCCCATTCAGATTCATCAACTGGGAAATCGGAGATATGGATGAAGGCTTCTTGGAAAATTGGAGAGGTACATGTTATATTACATTTTATGATGTTTTGGTGCGTCATAATGTCTGGTAATAGTGTTTTATCTAAGTGTGTATGGCAGATTCCTGAGGAGGAGCCACCACCTTTTGCACGTTAAAGAAAGCTAAAACCAACACAATGACTGATGATGGCAGTTGTATTGTTAAATGTGGGGAAATTAGTTAACGTAATTAACATGAACCCATGAGTTCTGAGTTCAGCTCCATGCTGGACAATGAGTTTTTAAAAGAATTACTACATGTATGTGACAACATAAAGTACTTATCTTAACATTTTGAAAAAAATACTTATCCAAGTATTTTTTATTAAATAAATCTGGAATACCAATGCCTTACTCCTTCCTATCTCCCACACAACCTAATTCGTTTGATGGAGTTGGTGGTGGGAGGTGGATGAATACATGTGTCTTAAAGCAGTGCTGTTATCATTATGAATGGCATTAAAGATTTTTTCATCTTTTATACATACACAACTTTTAGCAAGTTCTGATGTGTTAATTATAAAATTAATACATGCTGTTTTAGCTTTCTGTTTAATCATTGTAATTTCATTATCTTGCAAGATAAACAATAAGTTATCCTTGTGAAAGAGAATATTGCTTATAAGGTAAACATGAGGAATTGTATTAGTAAAAGGAATGAGGAAAAGTGGTTGATTAACGAGAAGATTTGCTGTATATTCATGCCCATATCTTCACTCCAAATAACCTGTATTTTTGCTCCAAACATAACCAATAATTCCCCATGAAGTTCTTTGGACACTGCATTGGAGGACGTTTTATAGCTCCATAACTTGGCTGCAAAATGTTATGATAAAGTTGATGCCTTTTAATTGCGCTGTTGGTTTTACTAGAGATGGAAATATTTAAAATTTAAATGTTTTCAACATCTTGGACAATTCTAAAACGCAGACATATCGTAGCTGATTTCATTAAATATGTAACAGTTAAAAGACCTTCAAATCACCCGTATGAATACTAAAAAAGTATTATTGAGACAAGAAATATATATTTGATGAATTGATAATCATATGAATCATAATCGTATTGAGTAAAAATGTGTAACAATGAGACAAGACAATATATTCGATGAATTGAATAATCATACGTTACACTCTAAACTCGTCTTAATAGGGAGCGAAATGGCCTGTGACTTCCACAGACAATCCTTAGCTCCGCATGTAAGGTTTGATATTGAAGCAGATCTACAGAGTTCGCATCATCCAAAGCTTCTGAATTAAGCTAAAGAATAGATAGAATATCTCCTGGAAAATGAAAACCTTTGCAGCTGTTACATGATAGAAAAGAAAGCCTTTTTTATATGATATGATCTGGAGCTTACATGCAGAAGCACCAACCTTGTGATCTTGCAGATAATTTTATATTTCAATCTTTTTCTTTAGCACATAGTGATATCCTCTAATTTTTGGGCTTGCTTCTACATATTAATAACTTCCGTGCATTCTATTTCCATCATTATAGACATTCACCACCAGAACATGCTTGTTCCTGGAACTACATACTTGTTAACGGAGGTGAGACTACAACATTCTGCAAACCAGTGTTCATTACTGGAGTATTTAACTTCCGCCAGCAGAATTAATATCCTCTTCTTCTTTATTGCACCTTTCAAGAAGTCTAGAAGCAGTGTATGTGACCCTTGAAGTGTTTCCATCCTGTAGTATAATTTACTTCAGTGTATAGATGATAAAATAAACTTTGCAAAAATTTTGGAATGACTTTTTACCTATGTGAAAGGCTCACTATCATAAACATATATAAAACTGGGGAGACTACATTCGTGACTCTCAAAAACTCCCATTAGTCATCTTGCTCTTGTCTCTTCCATAGATCCTGTAAACCCCATAAGAAAGGCCAAGAAAATAGTGCCTTTACAGCTGCTTCTACTTCATTGTTCTGCATTTTATTCATTTCTTCAAGAGTTTTGTTTGGCTCTGTTCTTTCGGCATTTAATTCCAACTCCTCTGTTCTTTTACCAGAATCCTTGTCAACATCTATTAAATTCCCTTCTTTAGAAGCAATGTTATCCAGTTCTGATATTTCAGTAAATGGTTTCATCTCATCATTTCTCACACTTGAAATCTTGGCAGTAGAGCAATTTCGGTCCTCATCCATTAATTGTCCCTTTTTTGCATCACTTCGGGTATTTCCTCTGTTGTCAGAAATGTTGGCAACCTCCCTCAAAAACCTCATAAAGGCCGTAGTTCCATTTCTCTGAGGATTAGAATTGAAAGTCCGAGTCCTGTTCATCAAATCAAACTGCATGTTGAGATTTATTCAACAGTTAAAAAGAGAAACAATCTCTAGGAACATGTAAAATACGACTCGCACCTTTTGCGTTTCAGTTTAACTTGATTATCTTCATGATATACCGTGCCTTGAGGAATAAAATCACTCGGTTGTAATGCTGGTCTCTCTTTTTTCCTACCAACAAAGTTACTCACGAGAGCAATTTTTTGTATTTTATTGTTTTTCTGCAATTCTAAAACATCATCTGGATGTAATAACTTCCACCTCCTGCCAAAGAGATGTATAACTATTAAACATGACCAACTTTGTACATAGAAATATGCATGTTCATGGTAGCTGAAATAATAAATCATTCTATGATGACAAGAAAAAGAAAGAAAAAGTAGACATTGCAACACAAACAAACAGATAAAAAAACAGGTATCAATGGCCACACACTGAAGGTGCACTCATCAAAACTGATGTGTGAGCCTGATTAAGTTCCTGAATTTCATGAAGGCATGAAATATGTATGGATTGATGACAGGCAGGGAAAGTCAATCACTTAGGAGGGAAAGAAGTCACCTCCAACATTGATTGTCAGTGCGTGGCTTCAAATAATTTGAAACAGCGGACCATCGAAATCCATGCTTTATGACAGCTTGACTTAACTTTTCATCCTCTTCTTTCGTCCAACCTTCATTTGATAGTGATGGATCTAATACATTACACCACCTGACAGTCAAAAGTGATGCAAATTAGATATATATATAAATATATTCAAATTCAGTAAAGAATAGTCCACTCTAAACACAAACCTTTCTCGGCACTGAACGTCAGTCCGACCAGATACATGGGATGCAATCATTTTCCAATTTCTTGGACCATAAACTGACACAGCTATTTTGAGCTGTTTGTCTTCTATGATATCCCACTTGCCCGTCTTTTTCCTCACAGGATTAAGGGTTTTACTCCATCTGAAAGAACCCATATTAGGTGATTTTAGATACATCGGGTACTATGAGCTCATACATACCCTGTTATCAACATGCATGATAGAGCAATTTCCTATTCCAGCAATTTTTTATAAAGATGAGAAAGAAGAGACAACAAGTATTACCTATTCCAGCACTGTGCACTCGTACGACATTCAAGTGTTGCAGCAACAGCTTGCCAGTCCTTGTCCCCATAGATTTGGACAGCAGCTCGAAGTAGCTTGTCTTCTTCGGCAGTCCAGGCACTACGCACAATGCCAGCATTCAAGCTGCGTTGATATCTTATCAAACACTGAGCTACAGATCTGTGACCACCAAGTTCTTCAGCAATTTTATCCCAATTACTGAGCTTATTGTTTCTCGCAATGCTCCAGAGGCGTTTATCCTCTGCTTTAGTCCAAGGACCATGATCTATAAGAGGATCTTCATCGTTCAGCCACCTGCACAGCCCATAAAGCGAAGTTTAAACAGAATATCTCTCAACATAGCAAAGTATACACACACATTTTACTGTAAGCTTAGATTATATTCCAGCCCAAGAACTTAGGGAAAAGTTTAAATTCACCAATTACCAAAATTAGAGGCAAAAGCTTTTACAAACGTCATACTAACCTATTTAGAACATTCAGGATTTAAAACAAGGGTCCAATTGATGGCTTATGCAGCTTCCTCCTGAGAGTCATGGAAAGAAAAGCCTTCATTTGAAACTATTAAGTGACTCATCTTGCCTTTCAACTACTTAGAGAAATTTGTATGCTTACAAAATACTAAGTCAAAACCATGATAGAAAACCATTCACTTACCAAACGTGAGATGACCATCGGTCTCCATCCAAGAAAAACAGGAAATGTTGCACTAATAGCAATGAAATGAGATCCATTTATTTCATCTAACACGAGGAAGCTATAAGGGAAATTGCACCCTAAGGGCATTGGTAGTGTCTCAATCCTAGAAAAAACCTGGAAATGTAGGACTAACAGCCATGATATAAAATATATCATCCTCCTATTTAGATTGTGTGCATGTCCATGTTGCACACCCTACTAAGGATATGGGGCATGGGACCATCAAATTATAACTATTAGATAAGACTTTGAAACAGTACACTGACTAAAGTGTAGTTTGGAGATGTCTCTTTCAGACAATTTAATATAGAGAACAAGATGAGAATGGAGACAGAAAGTAATAGATATCCATCGCGAATATGTAAATGGCATGCAAAATTTATTCAAAGATCACATGTCACATGATATTGCAAAGCCCCATCCCATCAGAAAACTCCATGCTTGGTATCAGGTTAGAGACTAGCTGAGGACAACCATACTAGTTCACTAAAACATGATCCACAAAGAGAGAGAGGAATTGCATACTTGATCAAGCATTCGATAGGAGTGCGTTTAACAACATACATGCGTGCCACTTCCTCCCAATTTACCAATGGCAGTGCAGCCCGAATTTCATGTGCTGTAAGCTCCTGTTCTGAAATAGCTTTTAGTTGGCCGTCTAAGATTGTCACTTCATTGGATTCAGCACTGAAGATAACCACCAAACCAGAAAGCAAAACATAATTTAAATATGCATGAAAAAAGAACTCCAATATTGAAAACTGATTCTTTGTTCTTACTTGAAAGTCTCCATTGCAGTACGCATACGACTTTCTTGAATCTGCTGTTTGAGTCCTTTCAACAGCTCATCTTTCTCAAGCTTAGTCCATGCCTTTGGTACACCTTCACAAGAATAATCCTTTAACACTGCTTTAAGCTTAGCCACATCCATATTAGGAGGAGGTCGAATCCGAACAAGATCAACATCCTGTATAAATGAGCATAATTCAGCATAAGGAGAAAATTTAAAAGAGTTATGATAGGAATAGACACATATTTTCACCCTAAAGAACAATTTAAAAGGTATTAAAGAAAATTGTTTATTGATCATCTCATTTAACGATTTATTATCGAACGCAGAGATAGCCATATTTGAAGATACTTTTCAAAAAGCATAAGTTATTCTTAATTACCAAGTTTAATGGTTTACTCTTTCCGCCAGTAGTTGAGTAACCAGCAGGGCAAATTGCATTACCACTCTGCTCTGCACTTCTTCTACTAATAATATTTTGAAACTCTATCAGGGATCTGACCTGTTTCTTAAGCGCAGCATTTTCTTGTAGCTTGGATTGAACTAAGTCCAACTTCTTTGTTAGAATTTTCTGAAGCAGCCTGTTTTTCTTCAATGCATTTAAAGTATTTCTCATGCTTTTTCCCTGCAGCTCAGCAGAGGATTCTTCCAGAATATTATTATTATTAAGTACAACACCATAGAATGACTCGTCAGAAAAACCTTCGAGGTTGTCATCAAAGATTTCGGCTTGTCCTGGAAATGCAAAAGCAGTAGGTTCCTCTTTACCCTCAGGTGATATGTGAGAATGACATAACTCGGTCGAAAGCTCAGATGTTGAAAATGCTTCAACTGAAATACTTTTGAGGTTGATTTCATCTTTGGCTACAGTCAAGGGAGGTTCTTTATCTGGAACTACATGTCTTTTCCCCTTTGGTGCAGGCTCCACTGAACCATTTTTGGCTATGCTCAATGGAGGTTCTTTATTATGAGAGAGCACGTATCTTTCAACCTTATCAGCAGTCTTAAGCGAGTCTTCTTTGGCCATGCTGAATGGATGTTCTTTATCTTCTGCGGTTGTACAGTCATCTACCTGATTTGCAGCCTTACCTGAAATACTTTTCTGGTTTTTTGTGCCTTTTTGGGTTGCACTGAAACAATGCTTTTTATTCTCTTTAGGTAGATGTTTTGTCACCTTGCCTGCATGTGTCAGCAAATATATCTAACATATCAAAATACCAAGAGACAGTAGTGCATTATGAAAACAATTCTTGAAAATCCTCATAATTAACAGAAAAGTTACCAATGTGTTTTGTAAGGGAAAATATACACTGATTCATGCCAGTAAAAATATTTCTTCAAGCCTCCAAACTTATTTTAATTGATCATATATCATCATTCATGCCAGTAAAAAATATGTCCACAAGTCTCCAAGCTTATTTTAATTGATCATCATTTATGTAAGGAAAGAATGCAATGGAGGATAAGGTCCATAGAAACATAATACGTCAAAGAAAGGCACAGTGATATTTCCTTATATACACATTGTAAGGTGCACAAAAAAGCTAGGTAGGTCTATATAAGCAACTCATCAAATGAATAACTAAACTAATTGAAATGCTGAGGATCAAGAAATTGCCTTAGGTTGTATTCAAAAAGGTAAAAATAGACAATTTTTCATTGAAGAGAATAGGGGTGCACATATCGTAAAACTCCCAATGAGCAAAATTGTTTGGGCTAACCTATATCTTTGGACTCTTGCATATAATTTCTGGAAAACATTTTTCCCCATGATTTTGTATTAATGTTTTAGCTATTAAATTATTAGGAACCTAATTCCAATATTAATAAGGTATACATACAAACCAATCTAGCACCCATCACATATTGAAATGAGGTGGTATCATGTCAATTTTTATGAGGAATAAAGTGTTCGGTCTCTTTGACATAAAACAAAAAGGCAGTTCATAATCGTATCAAATACTTGATTCAGTTCACTGTAAAAGTACAAAGTATGATGTAGTTGCAAGAATACAGTCGTCCATGCACAAGTTGTTTGATGAAATTCAAATGTTTGGATATCAATCAGCAAGATACACTACTTGATCAAAGACATAATAACAGCACCATCATTAATCAAACACTATATTTGACAAACCTAAAATTCGACCAACATTCAAGAAAGAATACTTGAAAAAACAAAGGAAATGCAACCGGAGCAATGAAATAGACTCTATGTCTTACCTGAGGAAACGGCAGGAACAACGGATGATCCAAACCTCTGCCGAACGGCTTGTAAGATAGCGTCATCGTCCTCCTCTTCAAGATGCCGAGAAGCCAATGGTTCTGTGGAAACCTTACAAACTGCCTTTGAAGAGGAATAAGCAGAAGAAGCAGTGGAAACGGTAGCACCAACCCGTTTCTGAATAGAACGCAGAAGAAATGCATCTTCATCCAAATCATTATCGTCATCCACCACAGAAGAGTGATGCAGAGGATCTTTTCCTTCTTTCCGACATCCATTGACACGGACACATCCATCCTCGCCTCCTGCATCTCCAATGTCATCATCATATGCATCATCATTATCATCTTCATATCCATAGCTATGGCAGACGTCTCTAAGTGCTTGTAGATCGCGATTGCAATGCTGGAAAAGGAGATCGTATTCGTCTTCGTCTTCGTCTTCGTATTCGTCTTCAGCGAAACTCATGATCGACCTCAGTAGATCGATCGGAGATGGCGAAGGAAAGCCTGGTCTGCGTGTGCACTGCGCAGAGAGAGAAACCCTAGAAAATATTCTGCCCTGGGCATAAATATAAATAAATAAAATACATTCAAAAATAATAATAAATAAATAAGTAAAATACACTCAAAATAATAAATAAATAAAATACACATCCTAAACCCTAAATAAATAAATAAGAAGCACGTAATCTTATTTTGTTGGGGGGGGGGGGGGGGGGCATCTCCATATCTTCACACTTAGATGCCTAATTGACCAAACTAAGGCTCGCAAGAAGAAATTATATTGTTGTTTTGTGGACTTCCGCAAAGCCTTTGACACAGTCCCTAGAGAGCGGTTGTTTGATAGACTTAAAAGCTTGAGGATACCAGATGATATGGTATGGGCCATCTACGCACTATATGAACAAGTGCCCGGGTGTGTCCGATGCCCAGGTGGCCTATCTAATCGTTTCACTAGCACTATTGGTGTAAAACAAGGTTGCCCCCTATCACCGACGCTTTTTGGGATCTACATTGATGAGATCACAGATTTTATTGCTCGTGAGGGAGGCACCGGAGTGGTCCTTGGGGATACGCAAGTTCGTATCTTGCTCTATGCGGATGACATAGTTTTGCTCTCTAAATCCGAACACGACCTACAAAGGCACCTTAATGCCTTAGATGACTTTTGTGTACAACGAGGATTGGTAGTGAATCTAGGGAAAACGAAAGTCCTTATCTTCCACACATCGGCCCAAGTTAGAGCTAAGTGTCACCTAACTATCACCCATAGCCCAGTCGAGGTGGTTGGATCATACGTCTATCTCGGAGTCACTTCTAGTGCCCGCTCAGGTAAATTTTCGATGACACAGGCAGCGAAGGATAGACTCACGAGAGGACATGCATCCCTCTCACTCCTAGAGAGACAATGCCACCAAGCACACTTTCAAGAGCCACGGACTAAAGGGTGGCTCTTTGACTCATTAGTGACCCCCTCCCTCATGTATGCATCAGCGGTTTGGGCTCCAGGATTACCATCTTTCATGTGGACGCAATTAGAGAGACCATTGGTGATGATGCTATCACGCCAACTCCGAAGCAAATCGACTGTACCACATGACATTATTAGGGTTGAGTTCACGTTACCCCCAATGTTAGTAGAGGCACTTTTTCAACTTGTAGTCTTCATTCACAGGATACATAGCCAACCACATGATAGAATATCTCATCAAGCCTTTAAGGCCTCTCGATCATTGTATGAGTCCGGCTATACTAACTCATGGTATGGCATGATGGTGACTTGGCTTCTTGCGAATGGTCTAGACATTAATAACCTACCTCCCCTTAGGTACAACCACACGAGTGATAACACTTTAATTTCTCATGAGGACTGCAATAAAGTAATACGCCAAGAAATATGGCAAATTTACACTCAGTGTAAATGGATCACCCCACTAGAGCCACTCCCATCTAAAATGTTGTACTATAAGAAACACTTCATGCACTTCTCTGAGTTAGGTTTTATCACGCGGCCAAAATATCTAGATGTATTCTTCTTACCACATGCACTAAGGGTTGCCATTGGACAACTTAGAATATCATCTCACCAACTTGAGATTGAGAATGGCCGTACTAATGGAGTCCCTAGGGAGGAAAGGATATGTAGGTTATGTCACATAGAGATAGAGGATGAGTACCACTTTACATGCAAGTGTCCAACCTATGCCGAGATAAGGGCAAAATACCAAGACATACTTGGTTCATCTCCCACCCTCCCCAAACTATTAGATACTCTAGAGATAAAGAAATTAGGCAAATACATTCTAGAGCTAAAACAACACAGAGAGAATAAGTTACAAAATGTTGACAATAATGTTGCTAATGATCACGAACATGTAACAAATGAAGTTTTTCAGGAACAGGAGGAGACAACGAATGCCGACACACTTGCACCACTCGGCCTTTCCATTGATGAGGCAGAAAACCAGAGAAGAACCAGATGTCCTCGAGTGCCAGGTTTCAAAGCAACTCGACATGATGTGGAAGCAATATTGAAGATAACGGAACGTGAGCTACACCGCCTAGAAGCCATGGCTATGGGCACTCTCTACATTGGAACCACGGGTCACGCCCACATCAAGACCCTTTGACCCCCCACTTCTTTTCGAGAGGCTTGGGTGGAAATAAAATTAGGCTTAGTGTATAGTCACTTTCGAGTATACTACGTATTGTACACTACTAGAACTCTTTTAGTTTAAGTTCTATTTTTTACTTTATTTTATTTTAGTTATGATGACTGGATAAATACTCTTTTGTTGTAAACCAATTGTCTCATGGGCCAAATTTGGCCTTAAAAGACGTTAATATTTCTTTCTTTCTTTCTTTCTTTCTATGGGTCGAATACTGCATCACTTGGTAGGAGGTGGTGGATCTAACTTCCCAATTGTCTCCTTAAAAAACATTGTTTGAATCCTCTCGTTCTCATTCACGTGTTAAGAGGGGCGGTGCCATCCCACACTTCTACTCCATAAAGCAATACCTGAGTTACTATGACATTGAATAACATCTACGTATTTCCATGGCCCCAATATGGACATGTAAATATTTTTCTTGCCATCTCCCACCCCACCCATCCGTGACCCATCCACATGTATTCCTCATGGTTTTTATCATAATTCCCAATATACACCCTCCCCTTGGATTATCAATGTCAATGACATTTTTTCTTAATTCTCCACTTACCCCCCCCTAGATGGACATTTCCCACATACCCCAACGTGGACGTATACGAGTTTTTTTCGTAATACCAACCCACATAACCCTCTCACTTTTTGACACTTTTCGATATATATTCCTACGCGTTTCTTTTTATCTATGAATATTCTAGCTTTTCATAGGATATATACCCCTCTTACCTTGTAATTTTGATATCTCTTGTAATTTCTTATGATAGCCCTTGTTTTTCTAGATTTCTCAACATCCCATTGCATCTCTATCTCGTTTCACTGGAAAGCGTAGATATTAACGAGGGACTGAGATGGTAGATTTTCCTTTTATGTTAAATATGACATATGGGACCAAATTTGCAGCATTTTTCACATGTGGTGTTGAGTATGAACTAATCGATGCTCAATCATTTTACTAATTGGATGCTACAATTGAGAGTGCACTTTGTGATTATGAGATTAATGTACAAACACGATGTTGTGAAATTCTATGTGAAGCAACCACCAAATGTAATGCATTGGATGAATTGCGGTTCATGGGTTAGATGACTACTAGTATGAAAATATTGTTGTTTCATTTATACATTAGTTGAGATTTCTTTTATACCTTTGATATGGAATCATCATGGTTGGCCAAGGAGATTGACATGGTTATAGATGTAATGAAGTTTATGAGGAGCATGGGAGTCCCAAAGAACCAAAGTCTAATAACATGATGAAGGAGAAAAAAGTGTCCTATATTGAAATTTGACGCCGCGAGTGAAGAAGAAGAACATGTGGATCATTGTAATAGGGATTGCCTTTTGGAGTTTCTGAATACTTCCATGTCAACTATAGCAAAGGAGACTTAAATTATGCTAAAGAATGTTTAGATATAGATGTTCACGATGTCGACTTGAATCTCGAGTACTTTATGATCATGCCACAATTTATTTTTTATTGGATAGCTTCCTTTTGTACATTTGATCAAGGAATGCATTGTTGAATATAATCATAATGTTGAGAAACAAGTCGTCAATCCATAAAAGAAAAGGAAGGGAATATGCTAAAATACACAAACCCTAAAGCACAGAAAATATTGTACACAAATTTAACGTGGAAACCCTAAAGAAGGTGAAAAAACCACGGAGAACGGACCTTCACTATACAGTGGATATACAACAACAAGATTAGAGTACAACACTCTCTACACAGAGTGTGTAACAACCCCGAAGGACTCTTGGCATGTGTTTTTCTGATCATAACTATGGCGCTGCTCACTCCCTCACGCTCTTTTTCTTCTATATCTCGCTACGCTTGAGAGGCTCACCCATATATCTGTCTACCTGTTCTGCTTACCCTAGGTGTACTTATATTAATACACAGAATAGGCTATTTACAATCATGGCCATTATTATTATCCAATAATAAAAATAATAATAGTCTTACTAATCAGCCAACTCATTCGTCGATTGTCGGGTCAGTCCGACTAGTCGGCCTGGTCATCGACCATCCGATCGGCCCAACTAGCCAGGTCGTGTCTTCAACCTAGATAAACTCTCTCTGAGTTGACTCCTCAATCGTCGGCTCTCGTCCAATCAGTCGGCTCCTCCTACTGGAGGGACATATTCCTAACAAACTCCCCCCTCACTCTAGTGGGGAGGAGTTCATTATTCCTGTCATTTGTCAACAGACTCTAAGTCGATCCATCGGTAGGTTATTTGTTAGCATGTCGGATCCATTGTTGTCAGTATGGATCTTCACGAGGGTAAACTCTCCTTCTTCGACTTTCTCTCGTAACCAGTGATACCTTCTTTGTATGTGCTTGTTCTGAGAGTGGTATGCAACATTATTGGCTAGATGCATGGCACTCTAGATTTCACAATGAAGCAAGAAATCCTTTTGCTTCATCCCCAACTCGCTAAGAAGGTTTCTCATCCAAATCAGCTCATTGTTGGCCTCTATCGCTGCTATGTACTCTACCTCTGTGGTCAACAAGGCCACAGACTTCTGCAGTCGTGCCTGCCACGACACTACTCCCCCTGCATAGGTCATCATGTACCTTGATGTGGATCGGCTTGAGTCTACATCCGCTGACATGTCCGAGTCGGTAAACCCTTCGCGCATGGGTTTTCCGACACCATACTTAAGGCACACACACGAGGTGCCTTTTAAATACCTGATTATCCATTTCATTGCTGCACAATGTGTTGTCTGCCTGGCCGGACTAGCCTCAACACAGGTGTCTATCCGACACTTCTCCAAAGGGGTGGTAAGGATTGGATGCTAGGTTACACGCGTAAGATGATTACAATTAAGCACAGACGGTAAAACAATACAAAGATACAGATAAACACGCAATAATTACTTTTGTATTACTTTCGTAAAGCCTTTACAAATCGTCGGATCCTTTTATAGGCATCCGGTAAGGTTACAATCGGTGCGCTTAGGCAACTGGCATCCGAATCGGTCCGGATCCGGATCGGTACAACTGTACCGGATCCGTCCCTCTGAATAATAATTATACTATTATTTACTTCCTATTATCCGATCCGGCTCCGCCTTCCCACTTGTCCTTGCTCTTCTGACCGGTCAACACAATGTTCTTGTCTTGGATTACTCATGTATCAGCTTACTGTTCCCACAACAAATGCTGTGTTTGGTCTCGTACAGACCATAACATACATTAAGCTGCCGACGGCTGAGGCATATGATACTTCCTTCATCTCAGCCTTTTCCTTCTCCCCTCTTGGGCATTGCTTTGCAGTTAGTCGGTAACATAGATCCAACATGTTGAATATTTCTAGGATCTTAGTCACGTATTTCTTTTGTGACAACCACAACACTTTCTTAGTTCTATCTCGAACTATGTGCATCCCTAAGATCTGTTTAGACGGTCCAAGATCTTTCATTGCAAACGATTTGCCTAGAGCTTCCTTCAAGCGTATGATCTTCCTTGTATCTTGACCGACTATCAACATGGCATCTACACATAGCAAGAGAATCAAGAAGTCACCATCGTCGTACCTTTTGACGAACACATAATTCTCAACATGTGTTTTCTAGAACCTATGTTCCACCATGAAGAACTCGAACTTCTTGTACCATTGGCGTGGAGCTTTTTTCAGCCCATACAAGCTTTTCTTCAATCAACACACCAAGTTCTCTTTCCATTCCTCCTCAAAACCTTCGGGTTGCTGCATGTAAATCTCTTCATCCAGCTCCCCATGCAAGAATGTTGTCTTGACATCCAACTATTCAATCTCTAGATCCATACTGACAGTTATGCTTAGAACAATTCTAATGGATGTCATCTTCACGACTAGGCGAATATTTCGTCGAAGTCGACACCCTTTTTTTGTTGGAACCCCTTCACCACAATGCGGACTTTATACCTAGGGGCCTTTTCGACTTCTCTAGTCTTCACCTTGTAGACCCATTTGTTCTCGTGCAAAGAATCTATCTCATCTTGCATCGTGCTCATCCATTTCTCTTTGTGCTTGTCGGCAATGGCTTCATCATAGCACTCTGGCTCACCTTCATCAATTAAGAGGATGTATTGACTGACATATGTTGACGGTGCTCTCCTTTCTCTAAGTGGGTATCTCCTTCCACTCATTGTCGACTTCAGTTTGGATGTTTTTACCGGCTCTACTCTTGGCTCAGGCTCATATATGTCAATCAGTTTCTCAAGGTCGGACGACTCCAACTCGTATTCCTCGATCGATCTTAACAACTCTATCGACTCAGACTCATGGTCGATCAGTCTCTCCAAGCCAACCCACTCGTATTCGACTGTGCCGAATGGCTGTCTCCGAACAACTGGTTGTGTCGGTTCACTTGGCTTGAAGTCGATAGTAGTGGAGGTTGACTGGTTAGTTGATTTGGACTCTTGTTGCTTCCAGTCCTCTATGGTCTTGTCTTCCAAGGAGACTACATCCCGACTCCTCATTACCTTCTTGTCGACTAGGTCCTATAGCCTATAGCCAAACTCATCTTCCGAGTATCCCATGAATATGCATGGTTTCGACTTACTGTTGAGCTTTGACCTCTGATCCTTAGCTACATGCATATACACTATGCATCCGAACACCTTCGGGGGTCGGTAGGAGACATCCTTTCCTGTCCACACCCTTTGTAGGACATCACCTTTCAACAGTATCGAGGGGGACTTGTTGATCAAATAAACAATCGTGTACATCGCCTCATCCCAGTATATTTTTGACAGTTTAGCATGTGACAACATGCTCCTTACTCTCGCCATGATTGCCTGGTTCATCCTCTCTACAAGCCCGTTCAACTCAGGGGTCTTCGGTAATGTGTATTTGACTCGAATACCTTGGGCCTTGCAGTATTCCTCGAACTGCCCTTTATATTCACCACCATTGTCAGTTCGGACAACCTTAAACTTCTGACCTGACTCTCGTTCAACTATTGCCTGGAACTCCTTAAAAAATGAAAGTACTTGATCTTTTGACTTTAGTATGAAAGCCCACAACTTCTGACTGTAGTCGTTGATGAAAGTCACAAAGTATTGTCTGCCTCGATGCGATGAAGCATCTACATAACACACATATGTGTGTACCAGCTCTAGTGCAACTTTTCTTCTTGTTGTTCGTGTGTGGAATGTTGCTCTGTTATGCTTTCTAACTAAGTAGTCGACGCACTTCTCCAGGTGCACTCCCTTTACTTCTGGTAGAACCTTCTGGTCGACCAACAGATGCAGTCCCTTCTCACTCATGTGGCCTAGCCTCTTATTCCATATCTTTCCTACTGAGTAAGCTGCCACATTCACTTCCGACTTGCACAGTCGGACTTGCATCATATACAATGTGCCTTCCTTCTGTGCTCGGACCACTATAAGATTTCCTTAGCAGAACTTCCACTTGCCATTCTGAAAACTACCATTGTAGCCTTCGTCGTCCAGTTGATATCAAATTCAATCTGATATTGGGGACGTGTCGAACATCCTTCAATGTCAGTCGACACCCTGTCGACGTTGTCAGGCAGACTCTTTTGATTCCTGCTATCTTGCACTCCCCACTGTCACCCATCTTTACATAACCATGATCACTGGCTATCTAAGTCGAGAAATACTCTCTCGACGGAGCTATGTGGAAGGATGCACCGGAGTTGATCACCCAAGTTCATTCTTTGCTTGCAAGATTTGCACTTGTTTGTTCACAAATGAAAAAAAGTCCTTCATTGCTCGTAGCAATGGCTGAAGTGTACTTTTCTTCAGGAATCTTCCTGGGTTCGACGTTATTACCGACACTCTTTTCCCTTTTAAGGTGTTGGCAATCTTTTTGGAAATGTCCAGGCTTTCCACAATAAAAGCACACTAGCTTTCCTCTAGACTTTGACCTGGCTTGAGACTTTTCTCTCCTTGGTGGACTTCTTTGCCAGGTCCTTCTTCTGCCGACGTGTTGAGTCAAATTTGACTCCGATTGGACTAGGACACCCTTGTCCTTCCTTCTCGCTTCCTTATTCAGGATGCTTGTCTTCACCGCTTGTAAATACAACTTCTCTTCTTGACAAGAGGTGCTGAGAGTAACCACCAGGTTCTCCCAGCTATCCGGTAGTGTGCACATCAGCAGGATGGCCTGCATAGCATCATCAAGGGGAAACTTGGTTGCAACAAGTTGATTTACATACCCCATGAATGTGCTGATGTGTTCGACGATGCTCTCACCGTCTTTGTATTTTAGCCGTACAATCTTTCTCATCAATGAGGTTTTATTGAGGGCATTCTTCCTCTTAGATAAACCTGACAGCTTTTGCCACATCTCGTGGCCATTTGTGTCGTTCGCCACCTGTTGAAGGACACTTACATCAACGCACTGTCGGTTGGTGGCCATCGCCTTTCTGTTAAGATGTTTCCATTCCGACTCTAATACCCCCGTGGGTATTTCTGCTTTGTTGATCGGCTCGTACAGGTCTTTGACTACAAGAAGGTCCTCCATCTTTATCTTCTAGTCTGCATAGTTCTGAGAGTTTAGAATTATCATTCCTAGGAAGTCACTCACACCTCCTTCCATGTTTGCACCTCAAGCTTTGATACCAGTTTGTTGAGAAATGAATCGTCAATCCATAAAAGAAAAGGAAGGGAATATGCTAAAATACACAAATTCTGAAGCACAGAAAACATTGTACACAGATTTTATGTGGAACCCCTAAAGCGGGTGAAAAAACCACAGAGAACGAAGCTTCGCTATACAATGCATATACAACAACAAGATCAGAGTACAACACTCTCTACACAGAGTGTAAACAGCCCTGAAGGACTCTTGGTGTATGTTGTTCTGATCACAGCTATGGCACCGCTCACTCACTCACGCTCCCTCACACTCTTTTTTCTTCTCTATCTTGCTACGCTAGAGAGGCTCACCCATATATTTGTCTACTTGTTTTGCTTGCCCTAGGTGTATTTATACTAATACACAGAATGGGCTATTTACAATCATGGCCATTATTATTATCCAATAATAATAATAATAGTCTTACTAATCAGCCGACTCATTCGTTGATTGTCGGGTCGGTCCGACTAGTCGGCCTGGTCATCAACCATCCGGTCGGCCCGATTAGCCAAGTCGTGTCTTCATCCTCGATCAACTCTCTCTGAGTTGACTCCTCAACCGTCTTCTCTCATCCGATCAGTTGGCTCCTCCCAGTGGAGGGACATATTCCTAACACATAATGCTTAATTGTACAGAGAAAAACTATGTGGGCCCATAAAGCTTTTTATGACATATTTCATTCTTCATAACAATGAAATGTGTTGTCAACCTAAAGGTTCATGATTCATTATTAGTAAATGATTGGTGCATACAATGATCACACCCTTAGTTGATTACCAGTCTTTGTTAAAACAAGCACACATAGTTTGTGCAACAACAAATTGGAAATGCTCGTTTTTATGGGCACTTTCATCCAATCCCATGTTTCAATTAGCTAGAATCTTAGCTTTAACTCATGCTAATTCTTTGAATAAACGTAAATCTTCTATGTTATGGAAGAAAAGTACGATATATCGAGGAGGCTCACCCATATATTTGTCTACCTGTTCTGCTTGACCTAGGTGTACTTATACTAATACACAGAATGGGCTATTTACAATCATGGCCATTATTATTATCCAATAATAAAAATAAAAATAGTCTTACTAATCAGCCGACTCATTCGTCGATTGTCGGGTCGGTCCGACTAGTCGGCCTGGTCATCGACCATCCGATCGGCCCGACTAGCCAGGTCGTGTCTTCAACCTCGATAAACTCTCTCTGAGTGTAATCCTCAACCGTCGCCTCTCATCCGATCAGTCGACTCCTCCCACTGGAGGGACATATTCCTAACACATAATGCTTAATTGTACAGAGAAAAACTATGTGGGCCCGTAAAGCTTTTTATGACATATTTCATTCTTCATAACATTAAAATGTGTTGTCAACCTAAAGGTTCATGATTCATTATTAGTAAATGATTGGTGCATACAATGATCACACCCTTAGTTGATTACCAATCTTTGTTAAAACGAGCACACATAGTGTTGGGAATATGTCCCTCCAGTGGGAGGAGGAAGCGATTGTCCAGAAGTTGCTGACAATCGATGACTACGAGGAGTCGACTGATTGGACCAAGGAGTGCCGACAGTCGAAGACAGGGAAGATCCGACTGTTCGGAAAGCCGACAATCGAAGAGTCGAAAACAATGAGTCGATTGTTTGATAGTTCGACTATTATTATTATAGCAATAATAATAATGACACGTAGCAGAGGCTACATTTGTAAATAGCCCATACAGTGTATAAGTATAAATACACTTAGGGAAAAATGAGGAAAGAAGAAAAATAGAGAGGATAGACGAGATTGGTAGAACAGAAGTAGCGCGAGAGATAGAGAGAGTGAGTGAGAGCGGCGCCATAGTTGTGTGCGTAACAGTAGACGCCAAGAGCCCTGTGTGGCTAATACACTGGAAGGAGTGTTGTAACATTCTATGTTGTATATCCACTATACTTAGTGAAGCTCTGTTCCCGTGGTTTTCTCCTGTTTTTTTAGGGTTTCCACGTTAAATCTCTATGCACCATTGTTGTCCTGTTTTTTTTCTTTCCTTGGCATATCTGTGATTCTTATTTCAACACAGTTCGTTTATTGTGATTTGATCGAACGATTTCTCAACAAACTGGTATTAGAGCTTGAGGTGCAAGAATGGAAGGAGGTGTGAGCGATTTCCCAGGTATGATAGTTCTCAACTCACAGAACTATGCATATTGGAAGATCAAGATGGAAGACCTTCTCATAGTTAAAGGCCTGTATGAGCCAGTCGACAGAGCAGAAATAACTAGGGGGTATTGGAATCGGACTGGAAGCTTCTGAATAGAAAGGCGGTGGCCACTATCCGACAATGTGTCGATGTAAGTGTCCTTCAGCATGTGGTGAACGAAACAAATGCCCACGAAATGTGGCAGAAGCTGTCGGGTCTATATGAGAGGAAGAACGCGCTCAGTAAAAACCTTGTTGATGAAAAAAATCTTGCGGCTGAAATATAGAGACGGTGAGAGCATCGTTGAACACATCAGCACATTCATGGGGTATGTAAATCAACTTGATGCGACCAAGTTTCCCTTGGATGATGCAATGCAGGCCATCCTACTGATGTGCACATTGTCGGACAGCTGGGAGAATCTAGTGGTTACTCTCAGCACCTCCTGTCAAGAAAAGAACTTGTCTTTACAAACGGTGAAGACAAGCATCCTAAATGAGGAGGCAAGGAGGAAAGACAAAGGAGTCTTGTCCCAATCGGAGTCGAATCTGACTCAACATATGGACAGAGGAAGAGACTGGCGACGAAGAAGTCCGCAACGAATGGACAAATCCCACGCCAGATCGAAGTCCAGAGGTAAGCCTGTGTGCTTTTATTGTGGAAAGCCTGGACACTTCCAGAAGGATTGTCGACACTTAAAGAAAGATAAGAGTGTCAGAAATAATGTCGAACCCAGGAAGATTCCCGATGAGAAGAACACTTCGGCCATTGCTACGAGCAGTGAAGAACTCTTGTTCATTTGTGAATAGATGAGTGCAAATCCTGCAAGTGAAGATTGCACGTGGGTGATTGATTCCGGGGCATCGTTCCACATAACTCCGTCGAGAGTATTTCTCAACTTACATAGTCGGGGATCATGGCTATGTAAAGATGGGTGACAGTGGAGAGTGCAAGGTAACCAGAGTCGGAAGTGTTTGCTTAACGACGTCGATAGGGTGTCGACTGACACTGAAGGATGTTCGACACGTCCCCGATATCAGATTGAATCTGATATCGACTTGAAGGTTAGATGACAAAGGCTATAGTGGTAGCTTTCGAAATGGCAAGTGGAAGTTCTGCCGAGGAAATCTTATAGTGGCATGAGCACATAAAGAAGGCACATTGTACATGATGCATGCCCGACTGTGCAAATCGGAAGTAAATGTGGCAGCCGACTCGGCAGGTGAGATATGGCATTAGAGGCTAGGCCACATGAGTGAGAAGGGAATGCATCTGTTAGTTGAATAGAAACTTCTACCATAGGTCAAGGGCGTGCATCTGGAGAAGTGAGTTGACTGCTTAGTAGGAAAGCAGAACAGAACTACATTCCACACAAGACCACCGAGAAGAAGAGAGGCTACACTTGAACTTGTACACACGGACATGTGTTGTGTTGATGCTCCATCGCATTGAGGTGGATAGTACTTTGTGACATTCATTGACGACCATAGTCGGAAGACATGGGCCTTCGTACTGAAGAGAATGGATCAAGTACTGTCGGTTTTCAAAGAGTTCCATGCAAGAGCCGAAAGAGAGTTGGGTCGGAAGTTGAAGGTTGTTCGAACCGACCATGGTGGCGAGTACAAAGGGAAGTTCAAGAAATAATACAAGAGCCAAGGTATTCGGATCGAATACACAATGCCAAAGACCCCAGAGTTGAACATGCTTGCAGAGAGGATGAATCAAATGATCATGGAGAGAGTAAGGAGCATGCTCTCTCATGTGAAACTGCTGAAATCCTATTGGGCTGAGGCGATGTACACAACTGTTTATCTGATCAACAGGTCTCCCTCAATACCATTGAAGGGTGATTTTCCATAGAGGGTGTGGACGGGGAAGGATGTCTCCTACCAGCATCTGAGGGTGTTCGGATGTCTGGCATACATGCATGTACCGAAAGATCAGAGGTCAAAGCTCGACAACAAGTCGAAAGCATGCATATTCATGGGATATTCGAAAGATGAATTCGTCTACAGGCTATGGGACCTAGTCGACAAGAAGGTAGTGAGAAGTCGGGATGTAGTCTTTCTAGAAGACAAGACGATTGAAGACTGGAAGCAACAGAAGTCGGAATTGACTCCCCAGTCAACCCCGACTACCATCAACTTAAGGCCAAGTGAGTCGTCACCGACAGCTGTAAGGAGACAGCTGGCCGACAGAGCCAAATCCGAGTCGGTAGACTCGGAGAGACCGACTAACTATGAGTCAGAGTCAGCAAAGATGCAAAGGTCAATTAATGAATATGAGTTGGAATTACCCAACCAGGAGAGGCCGATTGACGAGCAGAATCCCAAGCAGAGAGAAGAGTTGGCAAAGACATCCGAAAGAGAGCCAACAACAAGTGGAAGAAGATACCCACTCAAAGAAAGGAAAGCACCGACTACATATGTCAGTCAATACATCCTCTTGACTGATGAAGGTGAACCGGAGTGCTACAAAGAAGCCATTGCCGATGAGCACAAAGAGAAATGGCTGAGCGCGATGCAAGATGAGATGAAATCCTTGCACGAGAACTACACCTACGACCTAGTAGAGCTGTTGAAAGGTAAGAGAGCACTCAAGAATAAGTGGGTCTACAAGGTGAAGACTAGAGAAGCCGACAATGAGCCCAGGTATAAAACCCATGTAGTGGTGAAGGGTTTCCAATAGAAGAAGGGTGTCAACTTTGACGAAATATTCGTTCCGGTCATTAAGATGACAGCATGGACCTGGAGATCGAACTGTTGGATGTCAAAACCGCATTTCTGCACGGCGAGCTAGAAGAAGAAATCTATATGCAACAACCCGAAGGCTTTGAGGAGAAAGGGAAAGAGAATCTGGTGTGTCGACTGAAGAAAAGCTTGTACGGTCTGAAACAAGCTCCACGCCAATGGTACAAGAAGTTCAAGTCCTTCACGATGGAACACCGGTTCTAGAAAATACAGGTTGATCACTGTGTGTTCGTCAAAAGGTATGAAGAAGGAGACTTCTTGATTCTCTTGCTATATGTCGATGCCATGTTGATAGTTGGTCAAGATACAAGGAAGATTGGAAGCTTGAAGAAAGCTCTCGGCAAATCATTTTCCATTAAAGACCTTGGACCGGCTAATCAGATCTTAGGAATGCACATAGTTCGAGACAGAACTCAAAAGGTGCTATGGTTATCACAACAGAAGTATGTGACAAAGATCCTAGAGAGATTTAACATGTCAGATGCAAAGCCAGTCGGCTCAATGTTGCCAACAAATTGCAGATTGAATGCGAAGCAGTGCCCGAAAGGGGAGAAGGAAAAAGCCGAGATGAGGAAGGTTCCATATGCCTCAGCTGTTGGCAGTCTAATGTATGCTATGGTCTGTACGAGACTAGACATAACATTTGTTGTAGGAGCAGTAAGCCGATACATGAGTAATCCAAGGAGAGAACATTGGGCAACAGTGAAGTAGATACTCTGGTACTTAAAGGGCACCTCGAGGGTGTGTTGGAAGGTTTTAACGACTCGAACATGTCGGGAGATATCGACTCAAGCCGATCCACATCAAGATACGCGATGACCTATGTAGGGGGAGTAGTGTCATGACAGTCACGACTGCAGAAGTCTGTAGCTTTGTCGACTACATAGGTAGTAGTAGAGGCCGGCAAAGAGATGATCTGGATGAGAAGTTTTCTCACCGAATTAGGGATGAAGCAAAAGGAGCTCTTGCTTCACTGTGATAGCCAGAGTGCCATACATCTTGCCAAGAATGTTGCAGACCACTCCCAGACCAAGCATATACAAAGAAGGTATCACTGGTTGTGGGAAGGAGAGTTTTCCTTGGTGAAGATCCATACAGACGACAATGGATCCGACATGTTGACGAAGAACCTACCTATGGACAAACTCAGAGTTTGTCAACAGAAGACATGACTCATTGACCTCCTCCCATAGGAGTGAAGGGGGAGTTTGTTGGGAATATGTCCCTCTAGTGGGAGGAGGAACTGACTGTCTAGATGTTGCTGACAGTCAATGACTACGAGGAGCCGACTGATTGAACCAAGGAGTGCCGACAGTCGAAGATAGGGAAGATCTGACTGTTCGGAAAGTCGACAGTCGAAGAGTCGAAAATAGTGAGTCGACTGTTTGATAGTTCGACTATTATTATTATAGCAACAATAATAATGACACGTAGTAGAGGCTACATTTGTAAATAGCCCATATAGTGTATAAGTATAAATACACTTAGGGCAAAATGAGGAAAGAAGAAAAACAGAGAGGATAGACGAGATTGGTAGAACAGAAGTAGCGAGCGTGAGAGATAGAGAGAGTGAGTGAGAGCGGCGCCATAGCTGTGTGCGTAACAGCAGACGCCAAGAGCCCTGTGTGGCTGATACACTGGAAGGAGTGTTGTAACATTTTGTGTTGTATATCCACTATACATAGTAAAGCTCTGTTCCCGTGGTTTTCTCCCGTTTTTTTAGGGTTTCCACGTTAAATCTTTGTGCACCATTGTTGTCCTGTTTTTTTTCTTTCCTTGGCATATCTGTGATTCGTATTTCAACACAGTTCGTTTATTGTGATTTGACCGAACGATTTCTCAACACATAGTTTGTGCAACAACAATTCGGAAATGCTCGTTGTTATGGGGACTTTCATCCAATCCCATGTTTCAATTAGCTATAATCTTAGCTTTAACTCATGCTAATTCTTTGAATAAACGTAATTCTTGTATGTTATGGAAGAAAAGTACGATATATCGAGATGATTGTGTATGAATACACATGAATGGAAGAGGCTTTATTCATAATTAAAGCAAAAGACATTTGCATTTCATTGTGTTCAATATAGTCAATTTGGACACTTATTATGGGTTGATGTCATATATGTCTTTGTCAATGATGATCCTTACAAAAGAGGTTAGGGAGGGAGGAGGTGGGAAATATGTTGGATTGATATTTGTTGATATCATTGTGGATGAAGGTACATCTAATGGGGTGAAGGATAATCAAGTTCAATGTCTCGTCCTAGTTATAGATACAAATGTCAAGCAATTTCATGTCAAAATAACATAACTTTATGGAGAAAGAATGACATCACATGAAAGGAAAGATGAAAGGGAGTGGACTTAAAAAGCAAAGCATGGAATCAAGTATACTACTTGTGGTGGTTTATGATCACACGGTGGTTTAACACAAAGGGAGGGTATTACGAATGATATTGGGCAACGAAAACCTTGAGATAATGAATAGTCTGATCAATTGTGATTTGGCTCTTCAACTAAGGTTGTATGTCCATTCATTGTTCAAGGGTCTCACCCTATAGGAGCCTAGACAAAAGCTCTTTATAGAAAAGCATCAAGGAGGCACTACATGCACATTCTTATGCAATATTGAAAAATGCACTAATTATTGCCAAAGAACAAACACTAAAACAAGCTACTTGCATGAAAGGGATGTCATGAAATACGAGATGGACATGTTCTCCATATAAGAAATATACTTCATGGCAAACCTTGAGTAGAGAATGGGATATATTGTGTATTGTGGAACGTAAGTATTATTGGGTGATGGGATCCATAATCCATTACATTCTTCATTTCCCATTCAACACTAACTAGGGCCATATATTCATTGAACCTAGCTAAGGTAGAATTGGGCTTTGGGCCGTGGGAAAGGAGAAACAAATAAAAGAAAGTAGATGGGCAATTCTCTACTACCATTGGTAAGTTGAAGAGAATGGGAAAGAAGAAGGGGTAGCACGTTTGTTGCTTCGCCAACACTAACATTGCAACTATTACTAAAGTTTTTGAACTCAAGAGCGAATAAGAGCTACAAAAGTGACATTTATAGCTTTTTACGACAAGGTATGGGCTCTCTCACATTGGAGTGGCCTTTGGCCTAGAGGTTTGAAAGGAGATTTGTTCTAATTCTCCTTTTCTCTAATGTTTTGTTGAGCTCAATGCCGATGTTGATGCCGATGTCTTCATGAATCATGTTATGCAAAACAAAAACTTAACACCTTATGTTTCCCAAATACCCTTTAATTTTCAACAAAGATTATAGCGCATGGACAACTACCTATTAAATCCTAAAGTATTTCTTTGCCCTCCCAAATTATAAATCAATTTATAAACATGCAACATGTACACAATCACAAATACACACAAACAATTGCAAATGCACTTGAATACATGTAGGTACATAAATACAAATACACGTAGGCAAAATAAATACACAAATACGTGTAGGCACATAAATACACAATGCACATATGCATGCAAATGCAAGGATACATGCACACATAAAAAAGTTTAATTACATATGCATTCATGCACATTTGCACAAGTGTGAGCTCATAGCAACAAAAGGTACTTCCTTGGGGCTCATAGCCATTATTTACATTTGCAAGCACACTCATAAGAATCATTCATATATGCAAGCACACATACATGCACACAAAAGTGAGAGTGTGCAAACAGTTAACTAAACACAACTTTCTTGTGAAAATTGAAGACAAAGTTTGACAAAATGTTTCCACGTGCATTGTCACCAAGCATTAACACGTTGCTCTCACACATAGTGCATGTTCAAAAGATATTCGTGTGAATTGGAACAAGAAGTTCAACTTGAAGAAGACGAAGAGGTGTCGTTAAAACTATCTTTTTCAACCCTCCATTGACAACACCATAATTAAAGTGATCTTCCTGTTGCTTGATTTATGTCCTCATTGGTTTGACTTTGCATTCACATGTGCATGTGCATTTCCATGACAATGACATGTGGAATCTTAATATCATCTCCCATGTTGACTTGAGCACGGGAAATAATTGATAGATGTGTGTAAATCATTGCTTAAATGGCCCCATTGCAAATTATTCTTTCACGAAACAAATCTTTATGGCCTTTTTGGAGCATGTTTACATAATTGAATCAAGGAATATAACATAAAAAAATATTAATTTCGTTCGTTGGATGAGCATGTTAACTACAATTTGACAATTATGACATTTACTCAAGCTATACTCACAAATCCTCCCAAGGTGTGATACCTTACTAGTCTATATGAGAGATTTTTTATATACAACATCAAATTCGAATTATTACACATCACTTGTAGTGTAAAAGTTATCAAAGCACCAAATTGTGATAACTGGGATATGGGCTTATAAGTTAATCAATATAACCTTTGTTTTTTCATGTTCTGCCTCTTACTTTTGCTCGATATGATGTGGGACAATTAAGGTTAAGGCATCATGGTGACAATTTCTCAACAGGAGCATTCCTCTGATACTCAATACATGCCAGGGAGTTGGTAAGAAGCTTTGTCATCTTTTGGATGGACACCATCGAATAATATAGAGCAATGTAACTCATTGCAAAAGGAATTACTAGTTTATTGTTTATTGTTAAACACATAGTGAAAGAAAAATTTCAGATCTCAATTCAATTGCTTGTTTTAGCGAGGATTTGTTGAAGTGGTTGGTGTAGTTGATATTGAATCTCAATGGTTGCTTATAGTTTAATGATGATGCTAAACATGGTTATTTATTCCATCAATTTAAAGTTTCATACAATAGACCTTGCAAAACACGGTCTTGTTACGAAGATGTTTGCCTACGAAGACAAAGCATCAACCTTGGTCAAGTCTTAATACATTGCATCATCATTCCATGGCTCTATCACCATTTCAATCCAGGGTGTTCATTTTGGGATTGATAATTTCCTCAACCCTTAAGAGGCGAGGGTTGGCATCAGACACATGCTTCTTATGTACAATGCAATTGGAAGATAATATCCATCGATTCGTTCAATGCCCTTGTAAAGAGTGTGAGACGTAGGGATGTTGTGCAACGGAAGCGAGTTATGCGTATGTGTGTGTGAGTGCACATAAGGCGAGAGAGAGAGAGAGAGAGAGAGAGAGAGAGAGAGCTTGAGCAAGAAGTTGTATTAGTAAAAAGATAGATTACATCCAACAGTAACTAAGTTACAAAGAATGGTTTAAATACCAACTAGTCTAGGGCAAGTGCCCTTTCTACCAATTACAAAACTAGCCTAGTATACTGTCCATTGACTAGTGTGAACACTATATCTATGGGAAGTTGAGTTTGATTCTCAACACACCCCTTCGAACACAACTTACGGATGCCGAAAAGTCGGTTTGGTTCGATCCTAAAAAAACTTCGATTCGGCTTAATCGACTTTGGTTTTCGAGTTGTTTCGGTTGTTCGGCTCTATTGCACAAATGGTCAGTCAAAATCGGTTTTGACTGCTCGATTGATTCGTACTCCTTGTTCAGCTCTATTTTCATTGTACTTCGACTCCTTTGGTTGACTATTGTACTCCCAGTCAAGTGCGGCTAGTCGGTGATTGAGAGACCAAGGTTTGACGCAAACTGCCACAACTTGTCGATACCCAGGGCTTTTGTGAAGATGTCGGCCACTTGAAGATTCGTACTGATGTGTTGTGAATCGACATCTCCAGCTTGAACACGCTCTCAGATGAAGTGGTAGTGCACTTCAATATGCTTAGTCGGCGCGTGGAATACAGGGTTCTGAGCCAGGTAGATATTGCTCATGTTGTCGTAGTATAGGAGAATCGGATCGTTGATGGGAATGCCCAGATCCTTCAATATGGGCTTTAGCCAGATGGCCTCGCATGCGGCGACTACTGCGCCCCTTTATTCGGCTTCCATGCTTGGTAGTGGGATTGTCGGTTGTTTTTTGTTGCTCCAGGAGATCATTCCATTGCTGAGGGAGAAGACGAATTCGGATGTGGATCGTCAATAAGCTTTGTAACTAGCCCAAATCTGCATATGTGTACCCTTCGGGTCAAATGATTGTATCTGACTTATACATGATACCTAAGTCCATCGTCCTACGGACATACCGAAGTACTCTCTTAGCTTAATCAAGATGAACAAATTGAGGCTTCTGCATGAATTGGCTATGTAGACCAGCCAAATAGCTGAGGTCGAGTCATGTGATAGTTAGATAGATTAAGTTGTCAATTAGTTGACGATACTAAGTCGGCTCACAATCTTCTATTCTTGAATCGGCATCGAGCTTGAGGTTTGGATCGAGAGGGGTAGTCACACATTTGCACTCAGTCATCTCGAACTTGTAAAGTAAGTTAAGGATGTAGTGTCATTGAGAGATCAATATCCTGAATGGTGTCCGAATTATTTCGATACATACGAGGTAATGGAGCTCAGTCATCTCGAACTTGTAAAGTAAGTTAAGGATGTAGTGTCATTGAGAGATCAATATCCTGAATGGTGTCCGAATTATTTCGATACATACGAGGTAATGGAGCTCGTGCATATCTTTAATTTTTGTTGAGAGACAAGCTCAACATCAGCCGGATTGGCTGAAGAAGCCGAGGACCGGATCAGTTGGGACCGATCGGTTAGGCTGAATGCGTAAACCGGTACGTAGACCGGTGCGTAGGTAGGGCCGGATCGGTGCGTAAACCGGGAGGCCGTTAGGAAAGATATTCCGTGAGGAATATATTTGGGAGTTAGTGTAGGATCTCTTAATGAGCATTGAAGTACTGTCAGTACTTCTGTCAGTCTTTCTAGGACTTGTATAAAAGTGTTCATTGAACACACATGTGTATAGAGTAGTGAATAGTTCTTGTGTTTTCTCTCTCTCTGTCTCTCCCGCGTATACTGCATAAGCTCAAGCTCTCCATTAAACCTAAGTTTTCTTACTTCTGTTCGGTCTTCATACTTGCTTCCGCACGTTACTTTTTACATGGTATCAGAGCGCGAGGGTTGAGAACCTCTCTACAGCCGACACAGCTTGACGAAGAAGAACAAGAGGAACGATGGATAGAGGCATGGCGAGCTCGCTTCCAACAGAGAAGCTCGACAGAACCAACTACGCGTCTTGGTCCTACAAGATGCACTAGTACCTGCTCAGGCACGACTACTGGAGTTATGTCGAAGGAGCTAATGACGCGGCACCCGAATCGACACACAGAGACTTCCCTTCGTGGGAGCAATCGGCGAGCAGGGTATTATATTGCTTCGCGTCGTGTGTGGGCGAACAACTATTGAGCTATGTTCGGGATGCAAAGACGCCGAAGGGTGCGTGGGAAAATCTGAAGAAGATTTTTGCCGCGAGCACCACAACCAGGAAGCTTAAGCTCCGATAGGAGTTGAGCAACCTACGACAACGCGACTTGTCGGTGGTGGACTATACCTCGAAGATCAAGGATATCTGCGACTCCCTCGCCTCCATAGAGGTGAACATTGAGGAGAGCGAGATGGTCCAGATCTGTCTCGGAGGTTTGGCGTCGAAGTTCGGAGCGTTCCGAACGGCTGTGTGTACCCGGGAGAATACGCCGTCCTTTTTTGATTTACAGTAAATGCTCCTGGTAGAGGAGAACCACACGGGTGCGTCCACAAGCACACACACTGACAGCAGAATGTTGTACACAGAGGGAGATAGGCCTCGTGGACATGGAGGATGAGGCGAGTCGGCGCGTAATGGAGGCGGCCGACAAGATCAAGGAAGAAGGCACCGAAGTGATGCCGACAGCAACTCCGGACGCTCCGGAAACAGGGGGAGTCGAAGCGATGAGAACCGGTAAGGGAAGGCCATCGCGGAGTGCTGGTACTGTGGCAAGAAAAGCCACAGGGAAAGTGAGTGCTGGAAGAAGTGCGCCGATTCGGAGAGAACCGGTTCCGGAAACGGCTCCGGACATACCGATAAGGGAAATCAGCAGCGATCGCACTACGCTGAAGACTCCGGGAGAGCCAGAGAAGGGTCTGCCTTCGTGCGTGTTAGGAATATGTCCCTCCAATGGGAGGAGTCGACTGATCGGATGAGAGTCGACGGTTGAGGAGTCGACTCAAATAGAGTTGATCGAGGTCGAAGACACGACTGGCTAGTCAGACCGAACCGACAGTCGACGGATGAGTCGGTTGATTAGTAAGACTATTATTAATATTAGATAATAATAGGAATGACAGTAGCAATAGCTACATTTGTAAATAGCCCACACAAGGCATAAGTAAAAATACACATAGGGCAAACAGTGCAATGCAGTAGAACAAAATAGTGTGTGTGTGTGCCTCTGTAACATAGTGTGATAGAGAAGAGAGAGAGGGTGTGAGCATGAGAGAGAGTGGCAACAAAGTTCAACGAACTTGCTAAGAACCCTAAGTGGATTATCCTCTGTGTGTGTCATAGAAGATTGTAACCGTTTTTCTTGTACTCTCTTGTGTATAGTGGAATCTTTGTTCCCGTGGTTTTCATGTTTTAGGGTTTCCATGTTAAATCTGTGTACATTGTTTTCAGTGTGCTTTTAGAGTTGTGAGTTGTGTATTTTCAGCATATTCCTTTTTTTCTTGTCAATTGACGATTCGTTTCTCAACAAATTGGTATCAGATCTTGAGGTGCAAGCATGGAAGGAGGTGTGAGTGGCTTCCCAAGAATGATAGTTCTAAACTCTCAAAACTATGCAGACTGGAAGATAAAGCTGGAGGACCTTCTCATAGACAAAGACCTGTACGAGCCGATCGACAGAGCAGTAATACCCACGGGGGTATTAGAGTCGGAATGGAACTTCTTAACAAAAAGGCGGTGGCCACCATCCAACAATGTGTCGATGTAAGTGTCCTTCAGCATGTTGTGAACGACACAAATGCCCACGAGATGTGGCAGAAGCTGTTAGGTCTATATGAGAGGAAGAACGCCCTTAATAAAACCTCACTGATGAGAAAGATCATACGGCTGAAATACAAAGACGGTGAGAGCATCGTCGAACACATCAACACATTCATGGGGTATGTAAATCAACTTGTTGCAACCAAGTTTCCCCTTGATGATGTTATGTAGGCCATCCTGCTGATGTGCACACTACTGGATAGCTGGGAGAACCTGGTGGTTACTCCCAGGACCTCCTATCAAGAAGAGAACTTGTCTTTACAAGAGGTGAAGACGAGCATCCTGAACGAGGAAACGAGAAGGACAAGGGTGTCCTTGTCCAGTCGGAGTTAAATTTGACTCAACACATCGGTAGAGGAAAGAACCGTCAAAGAAGCCCACCAAGGAGGGAAAAGTCTCAAGCCAAGTCAAAGTCCAGAGGAAAGCTCGTGTGCTTTTATTGTGGAAAACCTAGACATTTCCATAAGGACTACTGACACCTTAAATGGGAGAATAGTGTTGGTAATAATGTTGAACCGAGGAAGATTCTTGAATAAAAGTACACTTCAGCCATTGCTATGAGCAATGAAGAACTTTTGTTCATTTGTGAACAGACAAGTGCAAATCTTGCAAGCGAAGAATGCAATAGGGTAATCGACTCTAGTGCATCCTTCCACATAACTCCGTCGAGAGAGTATTTCTTGACTTACATAGCCGGTGATCATGGTTATGTAAAGATGGGTGACAGTGGGGAGTGCAAAATAGTAGGGATCAGAAGTGTCTGCATGACGACGTCGATAGGGTGTCGACTGACTCTGAAGGATGTTCCACACATCCCCGATATCAGATTGAATCTGATATCGACTGGAATATTGGACGACGAAAGCTACAATGGTAGTTTTCGGAATCCACTGGATAACAGGAATTGGAAGTGTCTACATGACGACGTCGACAGGGTGTCAATTGACTCTGAAGGATGTTCCACACATCCCCGATATCATATTGAATCTGATATCGACTGGAAGATTGGACGACGAAGGCTACAATAGAAGTTTTCGGAATGACAAGTGGAAGTTCTGCCGAGGAAATATTATAGTGGCATGAGCACAGAAGGAAGGCACATTGTATACGATGCAAGCCCGATTGAGCAAGTTGGAAGTGAATGTGGCAGCTAACTCGACATGACAGATATGGCATAAGAGGCTAGGCCATATGAGTTAGAAGAGTCTGCATTTGTTGGCCGACCAAAAGCTTCTATATGAAGTAAAGGGAGTGCACCTTGAGAAATGTGTCAACTGTTTAGTCGAAAAGCAGAATAGAGCAGCACTCCACACAAGGCCACTGAGAAGAAGAGAAGTTATACTAGAATTGGTACACACGGATGTGTGTTATGTAGATGCTCAGTCGCATCGAGGTGGACAATACTTTGTGACTTTCATTGACGACTACAGCCAGAAGTTGTGGGATTTCGTACTAAAGTCAAAAGATCAAGTACTGTGATTTTTCAAGGAGTTCTAGGCAAGAGCTGAACAAGAGTTAGGTCGGAAGTTGAAGGTTGTTTGAACTGACAATGGTGGCGAATATAAAGGGCAGTTCGAGGAATAATGCAAGGCCCAAGGTATTTGAATCGAATACACAGTACCAAAGACCCCTGAGTTGAACGGGCTTGCAGAGAGGATGAACCAGACAATCATGGAGAGAGTAAGGAGTATGCCATCGCATGCTAAATTACTGAAAATATATTGGGCTGAGGAAATGTACACGGTTGTTTATCTTATCAACAAGTCCCCCTCAGTACCATTGAAGGGTGATGTTCCACGGAGGGCGTGGACAGGAAAGGATGTCTCCTACCGACACTTGAGGGTGTTCGGATGTCTGGCATATATGCATGTTGCTAAGGATCAGAGGTCGAAGCTCGACAATAAGTCAAAAGCATGCATATTCATGGGATACTCGGAAGATGAGTTTGGCTATAGGCTATGGGACCTAGTCGATAAGAAAGTAGTGAGGAGTCGGTATGTAATCTTCTTGGAAGACAAGACAATTGAGGACTGGAAACAACAAAAGTCGGAATCGACTAACCAATCAACCTCCACTATCAAGTTTCAACTTGAGGCCAAATTAACCGACACAATCAATTGTTCAGAGATAGCTATTCGGCACACCTGAATTCGAGTCGATTGACTCGGAGAGACCGACCAATTATGATTCTGAGTTGGCAGAGCTGTTAAGATCGATTGAGGAATATGAGTTGGAGTCGCCCAATATTGAGAAGTTGATCGACATACATGAACCTGACCCAAGAGTAGAGTTGGCAGAAACATCCGAATTGAAGCCGACAATGAGTGGAAGGAGATACCCATTCAGACAAAGGAGGGCACCGACAACATATGACAATCGATACATCCTCTTGACTGATGAAGGTGAACCAGAGTGCTATGATGAAGCCATTGCCGACGAGCATAGAGAGGAATGGCTAAGCGCGATGCAAGATGAGATGGTCTCCTTGCACAAAAACTACACCTACAACTTGGTAGAATTACCGAAAGTTAGGAGAGCACTCAGGAACAAATGGGTCTACAAAGGTGAAGACTGGAGAAGTTGACAATGCGCCTAGGTATAAAGCCCGCATTGTGGTGAAGGGTTTCCAATAGAAAAAGGGCATCGACTTCGACGAAATATTCACCCCAGTCGTGAAGATGACATCCATTAGAACTATTCTCAACATAGGTGCCAATATGGATATGGAGATCAAACAGTTGGATGTTAAGACAACATTCTTGCACGGTGTCACGTTTCTACACGCGTGCGTGGAGAATCGAGGCGGGACCACCGGGGTCTTGAACCGAAGAGCAGGTGATAGAAGGGGAAAGAGAAAGAGAGAGACGCCCGGTTACGTATGAGCAAAGAAACACAGGGACACGACCCGTCAACGCGGAAGACACGAATGGACACAGAGACAGAGAGACACGAATGTTTGTATATTAATGAATGACAAGTAAACAACAGAGCACGCGAGCGGTTACAACTGAACAGGCCGACGAACAGATGCCGATGCCTGCTCGTCTGCACACGAAAGGGGTAGGATGGAGGTGCTGCCAGAAGCACACGGGCGTTACTCGAAGCAGCGCGAGCCTCCCTAAAAGCTGTAGAGAAGAGCGATGGAGAACGAATAGAGGAGAAGCGTTCGGTTTCGGTCCGACAACACTTCGTCCTCCTCAATGCGCTATCCCTCTCCTCCGCGTCTCCCTCTCTTTTATAGCTTCAAGAAGGGAGCCGTTTCCCTCATTAACTTCCTACCTACCGAATCTAACTATCTAGGATATACCTTTGTACCTAATTCGCTATTATATACATTAAAGGACGCACACGCGTGAAGAGCCGGTTCACGCGCGTTATGCACCGATTGCACTAAGGGACGGTTTCCTTCACGACAACGGGGAGCTGGGTGAAGAGATTTACATGCAGCTGCCCAATGTGACAATACAATGACATAAAATATATAGTTGGTGTTCGTGTCTCCAGTGACGACTGCACATGGTCGCTCACGCCTGTTGGTGTTCAAGTTCCCCATGAGGACCGTACATGGTCGCTCATATCCGTTGGTGTTCCAGTTCCCAATGAGGACTGTACATGGTCGCTCATGCCCGTTGGTGTTCCCGGTGAGGATCATACATGGTCTCTCACGCTCGTTGGTGTTCGCGTTCCCGGTGAGGACCATACATGGTCTCTCATGGTCGTTGGTTTTTCAGTGCCCGGTGAGGACCGCGCATGGTCACTCATGTCCATTGGTGTCATGTCTCCAGTGAGGACCGCACATGGTCACTCGCACCCATTGGTGTTCTAGTTCTCGGTGAGGATCATACATGGTCGTTCACATTCGTTGGTGTTTGTGTCTATGATGAGGACCACACATGGTCGCTCACGCCCATTGGTGTTCTAGTCTCTGGTGAGGACCGCACATGGTTACTCATGTTTGTTGGTGTTCCAGTCTATGGTGAGAACCGCACATGGTCGCTCATGCCGGTTGGTGTTCCAGTCTCCGCTCACCCCTACACCTCACTTTCGAAAAGGTGGCCGTAAAGGGGAGGATAATGTCACAATACAATGACATAAAACATATAGTTTTTTTACAACCTCACATGAACAATACATCATGCTCAACCATCTTCATATGAGCATTATATAAAATATATTTGATCTACATATCATTGTATAAGATGTACATGATCTAGGTATACTCTCTAGACATATACAAAGTTCTAGAAATTTCCAAGGTTCTAGAAGGTTCTAGAATATTCTTCAAAATATTCAAATGCATGTACTTCAACTTATAGTATAAATACTTCAACTTGGTCCCTTTCAAGGGATTCAACACCAGTCACATACACATCAATCTAGTATTCTTATTTAACCCCATCTTCTCTCCTTGATTTACATCTCTGTCTTTATGCTCTTGTATTCTTCCTAGCGTCTCCTCATCTCGTCGCGCCCGACTTCCCAAGTTTCTAGCCTCATCACGTTGACTTCCACGTTCGTAACCTTATCAGTCGTAGCCTCATCATTCATGCTCCGTCATAGTCTAGGGTTGGTGTGTCCGTGACACCCGAAGGTTTTGAGGAGAAAGGGAAAGAGAACCTGGTGTGTCGACTGAAGAAAAGCTTGTATGGGTTGAAACAAACTCCACACCAATGGTACAAGAAGTTCGACTCCTTCATGGTGGAACATAGGTTCCAGGAAACACAGGCTGATCACTGTGTGTTCAATGTCAAAAGGTACACCGAAGGTGACTTCTTGATCCTCTTGTTATATGTAGATGACATGTTGATAGTCGGTCAAGATACAAGGAATATCGGAAGCTTGAAGAAAGCTCTAGGCAAATCGTTTGCAATGAAAGATCTTGGACCGGCTAAATAGATCTTAGGGATGCACATAATTCGAGATCTTAGTGTTGTGGTTGTCACAAGAGAAATACGTGACTAAGATCCTAGAAAGATTCAATATGTCGGAAGCATAGCCGATCGGCTCTGTGTTACTGACTAACTACAAGTTAAATGCAAAGCAATGCACGTGAGGGGAGAAATAAAAGGTTGAGATGAGAAAAATACCATATGCCTCAGTCGTTGGCAGCTTAATGTATGTTATGGTCTGTACGAGACCAGACATAGCATTTGTTGTGGGAACAGTAAGTCGATACATGAGTAATCCAGGACGAGAACACTGGGCAACAGTGAAATGGATACTCAGGTATTTAAAAGGCACCTCGGGTGTATGTCTTAAGTATGGTGTTGGAAAACCCATGCTCGAAGGGTTTACCGACTCGGACATGTCAGGGGATATAGACTCAAGCCGATCCAAGTCAAGGTACGGGATGACCTATGCAGGGGGAGCAATGTCGTGGCAGTAACGACTGCAAAAGTCTGTGGCCTTGTTGACCACAGAGGTAGAGTACATAGCAGCGATAGAGGCTGGCAAGGAGCTGATTTGGATGAGAAACTTTCTCAACGAGTTGGGGATGAAACAAAGGGATTTATTGCTTCATTGTGACAACTAGAGTGCCATACATCTAGCAAGAATGTTGGATACCACTCTCGGACCAAGCACATACAGAGAAGGTATCATTGGTTACGGGACAAAGTCGAAGAAGGAGAGTTTACCCTCGTGAAGATCCATACTGACGACAATGGATCTGACATGTTGACAAAGAAGCTACCGATGGACTGACTTAGAGTTTGTCGATAGAGGACAGGAATAACAGACTCCTCCCTACAGAGTGAAGGAGGAGTTTGTTAGGAATATGTCCCTCCAGTGGGACGAGCCGACTAATCGGATGAGAGCCGATGGTTGAGGAGTCGACTCAGATAGAGTTGATCGAGGTCGAAGACACGATGTCAGGATCAGTACTAAGACAAAGAAGGAATTAGTACTAAAAGATGAGGATTAGTACTAAGAGAGGTGTAGAACTCTCGAGAGAAGGAAAGAGTGAGCGAGAGAGAGAAAGGGTGAGAGAATGATGATAAAAGCTATATATTATGTGAAGAGTGTATACAATAGTAGCTAGGAGGCTTAAGACTGGCATTGAACCGATTTGGTTCGAAATAATGCCTTGTGCCTCCTTTTATAGTGTTCTCAGGAGTACTCCTGAAGTTTCTAGAATATTCCAGAGAAATCTAGAATATACATCAATTTTCTATAATAAAACCTAAATGAAAATAATATTCTATGTATTACAATGTATGGTCTAATGGTCAAGAGCTCGACCCATGTAGCATAAGGTCATGGGTTCGAGTCTTGTCATATCATGACATTATTCCCTCTTTAAAACGACGAGTGTCACGAGTCGTTTTGGATTGAGGACCTGGTTTGTCTGGATATTGACGATGGAAGTCTTCAAGAAGAGCACGAGCATTGGTCACATTCTCTATCGGTTCCCAAGTACGCTCGTTGGGACTATATCCTAGCCAATCGACTACATAATGGAGCTTGTTGCGAACAATCTTGGAATCAAGGATGGCGGCAACCTCGTCCTCAGGTCCATCTTCAAGCTCGATCGGGGGTGGAGGCTGTGTAATACGTCCTGGGATGATGCTCTCTTGATAGGGTTCGAGGAGAGAACTATGAAACACCGGATGTATCCGAAGTTGCGGAGGTAGATCAAGACGAAAAGCGACATCATTAGTCTTTCCTATAATACAGAAAGGACCTAATCGTCGATAATCCAACTTCTCGCATGGGCGAGTAGTCTTGATGTGTCGTTGTAGTAGCCATACCCGATCTCCAATTTTAAAACTGGATGGAAGTCGATGACGATCCACGTAAACCTTGTGTGTTTGTTGAGCTTGTTGGAGATGAGTAGATAAATCGGCTTGTATCTTGCGTAACCGCTCTAAACGATCCTCTGCGCAAGGATTTGTGGACAACTCTGGGGTTTCAAATACACACCACCGGGGGTGATAACCCGTATAAGCATAAAATGGCGCAACTTTGGTCGATGCGTGAATAGAGTTATTATAGGCAAATTCGGCGAAGTGGAGAATATTTGCCCAGTCATCCTAATGATAGCTTAGAAAGCACCGAAGATACTGCTCCAACGTTTGATTTGTTCATTCTGCTTGGCCATCGATTTGTGGGTGGCAGCCGGAGGAGAGGTTACAAGTGACCTTGAGCATTTTAAAAAGGTGCTTCCAGAAATTCGATATGAACTGGGGTCCACGGTCGCTGATGATATTATCAGGAAGGCCATGATGCCGACATACTTCACGCATGACAATTTTAACGGTTTCTTCATTGGATATTTCCTTAGTACATGGCAAGAAATGATCCATCTTCGTATATCGATCTACTATTGTTAGAATTGCATTGAACCCTTTAGAGACTTGAAGATCTGTGATGAAGTCTAGAGCAATGGATTGCCATGGCTTGCTTGGAATTGGTAATGGTTCTAATAAACCATATGGATGATGCCTTGGCATTTTCGCTCTACAGCATGTATCACAAGTCCGAACAAAATCTTCGACAAATTGTCACATACAGGGCCACCAAAATGATCGTTGTACTAAATCTATTGTTTTAATAGTTTACCAAAATGCCCAATTATATATGTGTCATGACAGTTTTGGACTATTCGAAGGTGGCAAGAACCATTAGGAACATACAAGAGTTCATTAAAGAATAGTAATCCATCATGGTATTTGAATTGCCGATAGTCCGTACCTGGTGGTTGCAACTGTGAACAAGATGCTCAAGAGGGATCAATTTGTGCTAGAATGGCCTGGGCAAAAGCATCAGTCTTCAAGTCCTCACGTACAGTATCGATAACGTGGGAATCCATGGGCATGCCAAAGACCTGTGTTGCTTGCAGTTGTGTCGGTCCCAAGATTACTTGCTTTTGGTTATCAAAAGCTGGCTCGCCGGGACGCGGTGCTAGGTATGAACACCGTGATAATGCATCTGCCTTCCCTTGGTGCTTCCCCAGACGATATGTAATTTTGAAGTTGAAACGCATGAGGAAGTGGGCCCACTGAGCTTGACATCGATTTAACACATGAGCGTCTTGAAAGTAGGCAAGGTTTTTGTGGTCACTGAATACGGTGACTTGATGAGAGGATCCCTCTAGAAAATGCCTCCATTGCCTAAAAGGGTCCACTATTGCCAATAGCTCCTTATCATGAATTTCGTAGTTGATTTCGGCGGCGTCAAACTTGCATGAGTGAAAAGCCATAGGATGTAGCTTCTCATCATTACCCCGTTGTGACAAAATGCTCCCCAATGCGAAATTCGATGTGTCTGCTTCGATAATGAATGGTTTTTCCGGATCGACATGAGCTAGAATTGGAGCCGATGTAAATTCCTTTTTAAGACTCTCAAAAGCCATGTCCGCTTCTTTAGACCAAACGAACGATTGTCCCTTCCTGGTAAGCTGTGTGAGAGGCAAAACGAGCTTTGAGTAATCTTGTATGAACTTCTAGTAAAAATTGGCAAAGCCTAAAAAGCATTTCACATCTCGCACCGAACGCGGAGTCTGCCACTCTACCACAATTTTGACCTTAGTTGGGTCCATGGAGATGCCTTCCGAGGAAATGACATAGCCCAGAAATTCCACTTGGTTGCACCCAAAACTACATTTTTCCAACTTTGCATAAAGACCATGTTCTCGAAGTCGTTTTAGTACTAACAGTACATGAGAATCATGCTCTTCTTAGGTCTTCGAATAAACCAATAGATGATCCAAATAGATGATCAAACAAACATCCAAGAGATCTCGGAATATATCATTTGCCATGTGATGGAAAACTGATGGCGCATTAGTGAGGCCGAACGACATGACCGTATACTTGAAGTGCCCATATTTGGTGCGAAACGCAGTCTTTAATTCATCTCCTGGTTGGATCCATACAAGGTTATAGGCTCCCCATAAGTCGATCTTCGTGAAGAACTTGGCACCATCCGTTCTAAAAGACTTGAGATAAGGGGAAGTGCATACCTATTTCTGATTGTAACCTTATTCAAGCCACGATAATCTACAATGAGACGAAATGATCCATCCTTTTTCTTGACGAAGAAAATGGGTGCGCCGGTTGGAGATTTCAAATGCCGAATGAAACCATTTCCAAATTCTCCTCTATATAGGCTCATAGGACTTCTAGCTCGGTTGGTGACAAATTGTAGATCGGTCCCCATGGTGGCTCTTTCCCCGGTTTTAAATCGATGGGGCAATCATACGGTCGATGGTGAGGAAGCGTATTGGCTTGTACTTTATCGAACACATCGGCATAATGATGATACTTCTTTGGAAGTTGAATGGTGGACTCCTCTTTAATGGTGTCTGAGGGCTTTATTGATATTGCGAAGAGAAACATTTCTTCCTTGCGTCCTTCCCACAACTGATGTAGCAAAATGGTTGCAATCTCATGAGTAGACCCTCGGGCTTTTCGATACTGGATTTCTGTTGTTCTCCAATCTATGTCTGGGTTATGTAATTCGAACCATGGTAATCCTAAAACAATGGGGTGTTCTGGGATGCTAATTATATTAAATGATACTACACATGCTAGATTATCTAGGACAATATTAACGGGCTCTGACTCTTCTATGATATTTCCGGAAGCAATGGGACGACCATCAATGACTACTACAGAGGCTGGACACGAGAGTTTTCTGAATGATATCTGATGAGTTTGGGCAAAGTTCCTATCCATGAAGCAAGAATTAGCTCTGGAATCTAGAAGTGCTAAGACATGTAATGGAAGGGTACTTTTTGATAGGGGAATACGCGGAATAATCTCCGGTCACGACCGAAGCGTAGATCACTTGATCACAATCGAACACAGAAGAAATGGGAATAGAGGTAAGTACCCGAACAAAAAAGAGAATACACAGGATGTTAACGTGGAAAACTCTGAGAGGGAAAAACCACGGGAGTCCACAAACTCCAAACTATCACTATGCCAACGATTACAACAGGGAGCACAGAGACAACGACCTCCTACTCACAATCTTCGCCTGGCGGCAGTTACAACAGAGACATACTCTGTATCGCTCTCTCTGTATGTCTCTCTCTGTACAGTCGTTACACGAAAATTACACCCACACACAGAGTTTTCCCTAGGTCATATTTATACTAATATGACTTTCGGCTATTTACAAAATATAGCCCCAGTGGGCTCTCTGGAACATATTTACATATATGTCCCTTCATCCAGTGAGAGGTTCTCACCGGGCCTGCAACATCCGGTTCTCACCGGGTCTTCCTTGCCGGGTACTCCACATCCGGTTTCGGCCTCAGTCGAGTTGCTCATCAACACTGTTCTTCTCACTTCCCATCCAGAGGGACCTGTTTCCTAACAAACTCCCCCTTCACTCCGGCATGGGATGTCTTACTAGTCCGATCCGCTTCTGACATGCATCCAGCTTGTCGGGTATCAGTACTTTAGTCAGCATATCTGACCCGTTCTCGGCCATGTGGATATTCGTTGGCGCGAACTCTCAATCTTCTACTCGCTCCCGGATCCAGTGATACCTACGTTGGATGTGCTTCGTCCTAGAATGGTACGCTGCGTTCTTAGCAAAGTGGATGGCACTTTGACTGTCGCAATAGAACCGGTATTCATCTTGCTGGATACCGAGCTCACTGATGAAGTCCTTCATCCATAATATTTCCTTGCCGGCTTCCACAACCGCCATGTACTCTGCCTCCGTGGCTGACAACGCAACCATCTTTTGCAGCCTCGACTGCCATGAAACATCTCCCCCTACATATGTCATTACATACTCGGATGTAGACCGGCTGGTATCCACATCAGCCGACATGGTCGAATCGGTAAAACCGTCAAGTTGAGGTTTACCGGAGCCGAATCGGAGACACATATTCGAAGTGCCCTTCAAGTACCGAAGTATCCATTTGACCGTGTTCCAGTGCTCCTTGCCGGGATTGCTCATAAACCGGCTCATCACTCCGACTGCATATCCAATATCCGGCCGAGTACACACCATTGCATACATCAAGCTCTCGACGGCAGAGGCATATGGAACCTTCACCATATCCGCCTTCTCTGCTTTTGTCTTCAAGCTTTGCTTACCGGATAGTCTGCAGTTTGTCGGGAGTGTCGATCCGACCGGTTTTGCTTCTAACATGTTGAACCGCTGAAGCACCTTTGTCACGTATTTCTCCTGTGACAACCACAATTGCTTCTTTGACCGGCCCCGGATGATGTGCATCCCCAGTATCTATCTTGTTGGGCCCAAGTCTTTCATTGTGAAGGTTCGATTGAGAGCCTTCTTTAGCATCCGTATTTTGGCTTGGTCCCGTTCGACGATCAACATGTCGTCCACGTATAGAAGGAGTATCAAGAAGTCGCCTCCTTCGACTTTGGTTCTTCGGAAAAGGTCAAGAGTAAATCTTTGACATCGTTACGTAGACCATAACGAAATTGCTCCATTAACGCTTGATCATCCCAGGGGATATCGAAGGCGAGTAGACGAAAATCTGCAGCGTATGCGGAGGCTGGACGATCGCCTTGACGTAGTTGTCGGATTTTGTTGATTGTTGTCCTTATGCTGTCAGTATCTCCAAAACTGGCTTTAAACTCGCTTATAAATTCTTCAAAATTGTTTAGTAATGGAGATTCTTTTTCTAACAGCAGAGCGAACCATGCCAACGCTAAGCCACTTAACAACGTGCCTAATAAACCCACTCGTGATGCATCGGTGGGATATCTGGAAGGATGCATTTGAACAACTAGTCGTACCTGATTAAGGAACCCTCTAAACTGTGATCGCATTCCATCAAATTTCATGGGAAGGCCGATCTTGGGTTCTTTATGAATCCCTTGTGTTCCGGGTCCTTGTTGTTGCATCGCTACAATGGTTGCTTCAAGTTGTTGCACACATAACATCAACTCCCTGTGTTGTTGTTTTTCTAGCGATATTTGTTGAAGATCCCCCAACAAACAATGATTTTCTTGTTCTAGTGCTACAAATTTCTCCTTTAAGCACTAGAGCTCCGAGAAAACAGATTGGTATTCCTGAGCGCTAACAGTTTCCATTTTACTAGGGAGGATAAGAGGATTAGTATGAAAGGAAGAAAGGGGTAAGAATATGTGGGAAACCGAAAAGAAGACTGGAAAAGGGGGATATGTAAGAAGATAAAAGGAAGAGGAGGAAAGGAGGAGACGGAAGGACGGGAAAATCGGTTCAAACTGTCAGGATCAGTACTAAGACAGAGAAGGAATTAGTACTAAAAGATTAGGATTAGTACTAAGGTGTAGAACTCTCGAGAGAAGGAAAGAGTGAGCGAGAGAGAGAAAGGGTGAGAGAATGATGATAAAAGATATATATTATGTGAAGAGAGTATACAATAGTAGCTAGGAGGCTTAAGACTGGCGTTGAACCGATTTGGTTCGAAATAATGCCTTGGGCCTCCTTTTATAGTGTTCTCAGGAGTACTCCTGAAGTTTCTAGAATGTTCCAGAGAAATTTGGAATATACATCAATTTTCTATAATAAAACCTAAATGAAAATAATATTCTACATATTACAATGTATGGTCTAATGGTCAAGAGCTCAACCCATGTAGCATAAGGTCATGGGTTCGAGTCTTGCCATATCATGACACACGATCGGCTAGTCAAGCCGACTAGTCGGACCGACGCGATAGTCGATGCATGAGTCGGATGATTGGTAAGACTATTATTAATATTAGATAATAATAGGAATGATAGTCGTGGTGGCTACATTTGTAAATAGCCCATACATGGCATAAGTATAAATACACTTAGGGCAAATAGTGCGATGTAGTAGAACAGAATTGTGTGTGTGTGCCTCTGTAACATAATGCGATAGAGAAGAGAGAGGGTGTGAGCGTGAGAGAGAGCGGCAACAAAGTTCAACGAACTTGTTGAGGACCCTAAATGCGTTATCCTCTGTGTGTGTCAAAGAAGATTGTAACCGTTTTTCTTGTACTCTCTTTGTGTATAGACGACCATGCGCTATGATTTAATCGTCTTTTTCAATGAAGCACCCTTCATTATTGAACCGCACTTGCATGCCTTGTTCAACAATTTGGCCTACTAAGACCAAGTTTTTCGTGATGGTTGGGACATGTAGTACGTTCTTTAGGTAGGTTTGTTTGTCTTCATTCCTGAACGGGAAATTTCCGACATGCCCAAATCGAGTGAGTTGTGTCATCTCCGGTTTCGACATAGCGGAGCTGATCGGGCTTTCGTAATTCTCGAAACCAATCTTCGTGGGATGTCATATGATTGGACGCTCCCAACTCAAACCATACATTATCTGAAGGAGATGTGCTTGTCTCACCTTTTGTCGACATTGAGTGCGCTTTGTGCCTCATCGTGAACATTCTGCCACGATCGCCGTAGTCGGAATTCGTGGCATAGTTCGTGAGTTGTCGGTTAGTCGAAGTTGACTCTCGTTTCTTCCTTTGGCACTTCTCTTTGTAGTGGCTGAGTTTTCCACAGTACCTGCATTCAATCGGGTTATTGCGATGGCTCGGTCCGACAGGATGGCTCCCTCTTCTGCTAAACTCCCTAGAACTGTTCCCATCATCTTGTCATTGGTGGGAGTTGCGTTCTCGGGTCGGATGACCCTATTGGCCTCGGATGAATCAACCTCTATTTCCTCGACCGAATCCTCTTCTATCATCCGGCTGGGAGTAGAGCATCTGACTATCGAGTGCATTTCTCCTTTGTCGGGCGTGATTTTCTTCCACTAGTAATATCGACTGAAGGTCGAAAAAGGAGGGAGGGTTCTCCCTCGCGAAAATGGCCGATCTTATCATGCCAATCGTGATGTTGAGGCATATCTGCACCATTTCATCATCATCGATGATGACATTTATCGATTCGAGGGTATCGCACAGCTCCTTGATCTTCAAGGTATAGTTGATGATCGACACATCCCTCTATTGCATATTGTTTAACTCCTGTTGGAGTTGAAGCTTCTTGAGATTGGCCCAAGCCTCTTTTGGTGTTTTGGCCTCTCGAATGTAGGCGAGCATGTGATCATGGACGCATGATGCAAGACAATACAACATGCGGCTTGCAGTCTGCTCCCAGGCCGGGTAGTCGGCGTATGTCGAGTTGGGTTGCATTTCGTGAGCTCCCTCGATGTAGCTCCAATAACCTTGTCCGACAAGGTATTGATGCATCTTGTACTCCCAATATGTGAAGTTGGTCCTGCCAAGCTTCTCTATAGGAAGAGCTCTTCCCATCTGAGTGTTCATGATGTCGATTTCTTCTTTGTTATTGAACCGGTTCTGTTGATCGTCGGCGTGTAGCACAACACAGTCGATTAAGCTTGATCAGATAACCACACACTCTCATACCAAGTAATGAGTGTGAGACGTAGGTGATGTTGTGCAACAGAAGGGAGTTATGTCTGTGTGTGAGTGCACGTAAGGAGAGAGAGAGAGAGAGAGAGAGAGAGAGAGAGCAAGAAGTTGTATTAGTAAAAAGATAGATTACATCCAATAGTAACTAAGTTACAAGGAGTTGGTTTAAATACCAACTAGTCTAGGGCAAGTAACCTTTCTACTAATTACAAAACTAGCGTATTATACTGTCCATTGACTAGTGTGAACACTATCTCTATGGGAAGTTGAGTTCTATTCTCAACAACCCTATTATTGCACATGTTATTCATAAATATGACAAGTTTTGTCTTCTTGTTACTGCTCAATGCCTAGACAATGGATCTTTTTAGTTGATATGCACAAAATGGTCCAAAGGATGAGATGGAAATCATATTCCAAAAATTGAAGGTATTGAGGGTTGGTGCACAATCGGAAGGAAGATATGCAACACTTTCATCATGTCTGAAAATAGACACAAAGTGGAGTAAATGCAAATGTATGTGGAGTCTAGACTTTAGAAAGTGTAAATGCATACATACATTGGATAGTTTGAAACCCATACGCAATGTGACCAAACCACCAAATGATACAATTGATACAATTATGCCCCTAGATTATGGGGGTCTTCAAACACACTGAAACACGATTTGGAAAGTGAGAGAAGTGAGACAAAAAGATGATCTTCACTATATGAAAGAGTTACAAGTTTACAACTATCCCAGTTTTGGGACAAACTAGAAGAAAAGGGTGTGGGGTATGTCCCTTATTACAAAGAGAGAGAGAGAGAGAGAGAGAGAGAGAGAGCTAAAAACGAAGAACTAATGAATGACCCAAATGAGGAGAAGCTCCTCCACATATAAGCCATAAGATGATTGTTCAATTACCCTAGTGACTCTTGGACTTCCTTGACGTTAGACCAAGACGTGGCTCTAGGGCTTCCCTGTGGTGGTTCGTTGGGACTTGGCTTTTGTTGTAGGGTCTGGGACTGGGTATTTCCTTAGTCCCAACCGCGTTTGGGACTACTCTCTAATTTGGGACTGATTGGGTTTATCCCAACCCAAACCCTCCTTTTGGGCCTCATTAGGTCTGTCCGAACTCACTTTGGGACCACGTTCCAGTTGGGACTGTTTAGGAGCACTACACAATAGTGTGGTTTACTGATATATATATATATATACATACATACATAGATAGAGTATATATATACATAGATAGAGAGAGAGAGAGAGAGAAAGAAAGAAAGAAAGATGTATTAACGTCTTCTAAGGCCAAATTTGGCCCATGAGACAATTGGTTTACAACAATAGAGTATTTATCCAGTCATCATAACTAAAAATAAAATTAAGTAAAAAAAAATAGAACTTAAACTAAAAGAGTTCTAGTAGTGTACAATATGTAGTATACTCGAAAGTGACTATACACTAAGCCTAATTTTATTTCCACCCAAGCCTCTTGAAAAGAAGTGGGGGGTCAAAGGGTCTTGATGTGGGTTCCAATGTAGAGAGTGCCCTAGCCATGGCTTCTAGGCGGTGTAGCTCACGTTCCCTTATTTTCAATATTGCTTCCACATCACGTTGAGTTGCTTTGAAATCCGGCACCCGAGGACGTCTGGTTCTTCTCTGGTTTTCTGCCTCATCAATGGAAAGGCCGAGTGGTGCAAGTGTGTCGGCATTCGTTGTCTCCTCAGGTTCCTGAAAAACTGCATTTGTTACATGTTCGTGATCATTAGCAACATTATTGTCAACATTTTGTAATTTATTCTCTCTGTGTTGTTTTAGCTCTAGAATGTATTTGCCTAATTTCTTTATATCTAGAGTATCTAATAGTTTGGGGAGGGTGGGAGACGGACCAAGTATGTCTTGGTATTTTGCCCTTATCTCGGCATAGGTTGGACACTTGCATGTAAAGTGGTACTCATCCTCTATCTCTATGTGACATAACCTACATATCCTTTCCTCCCTAGGGACTCCACTAGTACGGCCATTTTCAATCTCAAGTTGGTGAGATGATATTCTAAGTTGTCCAATGGCAACCCTTAGTGCATGTGGTAAGAATACATCTAGATATTTTGGCCGCGTGATAAAACCTAACTCAGAGAAGTGCATGAAGTGTTTCTTATAGTACGACATTTTAGATGGGAGTGGCTCTAGTGGGGTGATCCATTTACACCGAGTGTAAATTTGCCATATTTCTTGGCGTATTACTTTATTGCGGTTCTCATGAGAGATTAAGGTGTTATCACTCGTGTGGTTGTACCTAAGGGGAGGTAGGTTATTAATGTCTAGACCATTCGCAAGAAGCCAAGTCACCATCATGCCATACCATGAGCTAGTATAGCCGGACTCATACAATGATCGAGAGGCCTTAAAGGCTTGATGAGATATTCTATCATGTGGTTGGCTATGTATCCTATCAATAAAGACTACAAGTTGAAAAAGTGCCTCTACTAGCATTGGGGGTAACGTGAACTCGGCCCTAATAATGTCATGTGGTACAGTCGATTTGCTTCGGAGTTGGCGTGATAGCATCATCACCAATGGTCTCTCTAATTGCGTCCACATGAAGGATGGTAATCCTGGAGCCCAAACCACTGATGCATACATGAGGGAGGGGGTCACTAATGAGTCAAAGAGCCACCCTTTAGTTCGTGGCTCTTGAAAGTGTGCTTGGTGGCATTGTCTCTCTAGGAGTGAGAGGGATGCATGTCCTCTCGTGAGTCTATCCTTCGTTGCCTGTGTCATCGAAAATTTACCTGAGTGGGCACTAAAAGTGACTCCGAGATATACGTACGATCCAACCACCTCGACTGGGCTATGGGAGATAGTTAGGTGACACTTAGCTCTAACTTGGGCCGATGTGTGGAAGATAAGGACTTTCGTTTTCCCTAGATTCACTACCAATCCTCGTTGTACACAAAAGTCATCTAAGGCATTGAGGTGCCTCTGTAGGTCGTGTTCGGATTCAGAGAGCAAAACTATGTCATCCGCATAGAGCAAGATACGAACTTGCGTATCCCCAAGGACCACTCCGGTGCCTCCCTCACGAGCAATAAAATCTGTGATCTCATCAATGTAGATCCTAAAAAGCGTCGGTGATAGGGGGCAACCTTGTTTTACACCAATAGTGCTAGTGAAACAATTGGATAGGCCACCTGGGCATCGGACACACCCGGACACTTGTTCATATAGTGCGTAGATGGCCCATACCATATCATCTGGTATCCTCAAGCTTTTAAGTCTATCAGACAACCGATCTCTAGGGACTGTGTCAAAGGCTTTGCGGAAGTCCACAAAACAACAATATAATCTCTTCTTGCGAGCCCTAGTTTGGTCAATTAGGCATCTAAGTGTGAAGATGTGATCAATAGTGGAGAAGGCTCGTCTAAAGCCAGCTTGTTCAGGTGCACGAAGGTTTAGGGTCTCCATGTAGTCGCTAAGCTCTACTTCCATTACTGCACCATATAACTTAGCAAGGGTATGGCCTATCATAATGGTCCTATATGTATTTGGGTCCATGGGGTCCCCCCCTTTATGTATGGGGGTCACTGTATTCATAGTCCACTGTGGTGGAAAACCCTCCGCAATGGCACGATTGAAGATTAGAGTTAGCAAGGGAGCTAGGCACTCTCTCGCATATATAATGTGTTCTGCTCGCAATCCTGTGTGGTCCATGGACTTCCTATGTTGTAATTTCTTTATGACCTTCATGACCCTAGAGGTCGTGAAAAGTGTCCCCGTGGTAGGCCGGGGTGTGGAAGGCATTGGAAAAGGTGGTTGGTTTGGGATTTGGTAAAGTCTCTCTGTATATGTGTGCCAAGTTTCGGGATCTTCGATGGGTGTTTGTGGTCTTGGCTCCCGTAGTCTCTTCCATGCCGTGGCGCAATCGCTACTCATGAGCATATGGTAGAGTTCCCAGTATTGGGATGCCTCCCACGCTCGTCTCTTACGACGTGTCATCTTACGCATTTCTTTGCGAGCTTGTGTGGAGGTAATACTACCATTGAGTTGCGATACTGTAAGTTGTCTATGTAGGTCCCTACAATCCTCGTCATACCATTTATTTTGTGGCATTGATCCTGATCTACCTTGATTTGAGTGTTTTGTATATGGGAAACTGCTAGCTGTTGCGGAGTGAAGGATGTGTGTGAGTTTTGTACTAAGGCTTTCTAACGGTAGAGAGGGATCAATGGAGGGGAGATGGGCCTGAACATGTTGAGAGTATATGTCAGAGAGCTCATGTGTGAAATGTATTGTGGTGTGATGGCATGGTTGACTAGACTTTGTGACCTTAGAGATATCACATTTTAGCTCGAAGTATAAGAAGCTATGGTCTGCGCCAATAGGGCATGGGGCCACTCGGAAGGAGTTAATCATGTGGGTAGCTGCCGAGCGCCCTATTAGATAGTCAATTGTGCTTTCCCCTCCTCCATGTGGGAAACATGTGAGCTCTTTCGAGCCCGGCCACTTAGCTAAACCATTATATATGACCATCTGGTGCCGACTGCCAAGTTCGAGCAGATGATGGCCAAAGCTCGTGGCGTTCGCTCCTTGATCCTTTGATCTACGTGTGGTGCCTATGTCTAAAGGATCAACATTTACCATTTCTAGGTTTCTATTCATCTGAAATACTGTGCATTGTCGGGATTGGGTTCTCGCATTGAAGTCTCCTACAATAAATACTTCTCCTTGGGAAGAATATCGGATTATGTCATCCGATAGGGGTTCGTATGGAGAAGGCCCATGTGGCATTCCTTCATCGACTAATATCGTCAAGCCACTAATATTATAACGGGATCCTTTTGGGGGAAAGTAACAAATGGCGAAAAATGTTGCATGGTCTTTGCTTGTGGAGACTTTCACCCACATAAAACGAGCTTCTGGGTCTATCTTCATTATTTCTATCCTATTATGTAGCTCTCTACGAAATAGTATCGCGACACCTCCAAATCCCCTAGCAGTGTGTCGACGTGAGGTTTGTCTAAGCAGCGTGTCGACCAGAGAGAGAGAGAGAGAAAGAGAGAGAGAGAGAGATGGATGTAACTCAGTTGGTAAGGTTGCCCAATGGAGACCAGGTGGTCATGGGTTCAACCCTTACTTTCCACAGTGGCATCTAGTGAAATAGAGATATATATGAAGTATATAACAGAGAGGTGAGGAAGTTGGGTTTCGAACCCAAGACACAGTTCTTGTAGTATGGGTTCAACCCCTACATTCCACAGTGGCATCTAGTGAAATAGAGATATATATGAAGTATATAATAGAGAGGTGAGGAAGTTGGGTTTCGAACCCAAGACACAGTTCTTGTAGTATGGGTTCAACCCCCCTACATTCCACAGTGGCATCTAGTGAAATAGAGATATATATGAAGTATATAATAGAGAGGTGAGGAAGTTGGGTTTCGAACCCAAGACACAGTTCTTGTAGTGTTATTGACTTACCACTAGGGTAAGCTAATTACGAAAAAAGAGAGAGGGAGAGCATGTGTGGGGGGTTTCAACACTCTCATAACCTTAGATTCGACGCAATCCCCTCTGTTTCATGCCTTGCTTCTTCACCATGGTTTCCTTGCTTCCAAGGCCACATCAATCGATGCCTTCCTTACTCAACCCATCATTCGGTTTCCTGTCACATTGCATGAAGAATCCACAGGTTTCTCTACCACATTTTCCTCTGTCATTGCACCCTTCTCATTATACCATATGGGGACTAATCTGATCCATGGAGTCCTTCTCGCAACCATCACCAGTGCGACTGACATTGTCTTCTCGCATCGCAACACGCCCAAATTCATCAGAAAGGTAAATAACCCCTCTCATTAACTTCTCAACCCAAATTTCACAACTTGACCTTGATTCGTGGTATATACACATACATATACATATTTGTATGCATATATAAGTATTACATAGATATAGATTGTTATACATGCATATGTGTATATTATATGTGCACATGTACATTCATACGCACATATAGATGTTTTTTACTTGCATTTATTGGTTAAAAGAAGTAGTATGTCTCCTGGTTAACATCTTTCCTTATTTCCAATGCATCGTGTGGGTCTCAAATCATGCATTTGTAATTGAATTCAGTAATATCAATCAATTGTTGAGGCAGAGCCATACCTACCTTCTTGTTGCTTATTTTACATGTATCTACATACACATACATTATGTTTTTAACTTCCATTTGGTTGTATTTGTTGGCTAGAAGAATTGTTGCAACTCCTGGTAAACATATTTCCTTATTCCAATGCCTGGTGTGGGTTTCAAATCGTGCATTTTCTTTGTCATTAGTAATACCAAATATTGATGCACAGTCATGCCTTCTTGTTGCTTATTTCCAATCCATTACGTGACTTTCCATCCATTTTTCTATCCCTAATTTCCATTCAGTAATAGCAATTATTTGTCATTCAGTAATATCAATTATTGATGCACAGTCATGGCCTTCTTGTTGGTTGTTTCCAATCCATTATGTGAGTTTCCATCCATTTTTATCCCTAATTTCCATATCATCAAGTCTGAAAATCATGCTTTTGTACTTGCATTGTCTGAAAACTGATATGTTGGCAGCAACTATGCACATGTTATAACATATAAACATGCATTATGTGGGTTTTCCTCATGATTAGATTGGCTTGTTATTGACTCATTGACCTACTACACCTACAGTTATGCACATTTTATAACTATTCGATAATTGAAGAGTGTGAGGAAGCTACACACATAGGAAAAGGCTTAAGCAAACTCTATGCTACCATAACCTTTGGTGAAGCAAGGGTAGCTCGAACAAGACTAGTAAAGCGTGAGACTCGGAATCCCACATGGAATGAATCCTTTCACATTTATTGTGCATATGAAGCTAGCCATGTGACCATTAAATTGAAAGATAGCCTCACTATCGGAGCCATTGTTGTTGGCATAGCCCAGATACCCACTAATCTTGTAAAATCAGGAAACGTAATTGAAGGTTGGCTGGATCTCTTTAGTGAACGTAATCAAACCGATTTAAGAGGGAAGATATATGTCAAATTGCAATTTTTAGATGCGAGGCAAAACCCAAGTTGGGGACGAGGTATCAAAGGTTGTGATGCCCAAGGTGTCGAGCATACGTTTTTCAAGCAAAAGAAAGGGAACAAAATTACATTGTATCAAGATGCCCATATGCAGGATGGGTTTATGCCTCGCATCCCTCTTGCAGGAGGGAAGATGTATCAACCTACCCGATGCTGGGAGGATATCTTCAAAGCCCTCTCTGACGCCAAACACTTGATATACATTACTGGATGGTCTATTTATTCCCAAATAACTCTTGTTAGAGATATGGAGAGGATGATTCCTGGGGCCAAAGGCATGACACTGGGGCAGCTTCTCAAACGGAAAGCATCTGAAGGTGTGAGAGTTTTGATACTTGTGTGGGATGATAGAACATCAATTTCTCTACGCCTCCCAACCATTGATTGTGTGATCACCACTGGTGTCATGCATACTCATGATGAAGATACTGAAGCTTATTTCAAAGGGTCTAAAGTGCATTGTGTACTTTGCCCTCGCAACCCAGATGGTGGAGCATCCATTGCCCAAGGTATAGAAATAGGGTTGATTTTTACCCACCATCAAAAGACAGTTATAGTTGATGAGGCTGTCTCAGATCAAAACCGAACGCAACGCAAATTGGTGAGTTTTGTAGGAGGTATTGACCTATGTGACGGGCGGTACGACAATCAGAAACACTCTCTTTTTAGTACACTAGCCTCAACTCACAAGGAGGATTTCCATCAAACATGCTTTGAAGGGGCTTCGTTGAAGAAAGGAGGTCCTAGGGAGCCGTGGCATGATGTGCATTCGAGGATAGAAGGCCCGGCAGCTTGGAATGTGCTCCATAACTTTGAGCAAAGATGGGAGAAACAAGGAAGGTGGAAAACTCGTTTACTCAAAGTGATGGGCATCCCCTCTCTATGGCCACCGAAAGAGGTTATTAAAGAAGATGATCCCGAAGCATGGAATGTCCAGATCTTCCGATCCATAGATGAAGGTGCAGTGGTTGGCCTTCCTCGAGATCCAAACATTGTAAATGCATTAGGTCTTGTTGTTGGGAAAGAAAATATGATTGATCGAAGCATCCAAGATGCATACATATGCGCTGTAAGACGAGCCAAGAATTTCATCTACATGGAAAATCAATACTTCATCGGGAGCTCGGCTTCGTGGAGCTCACATCAAGATTCTGGTGCAATTCAGCTCATTCCAATGGAGATCACACAAAAGATAGTGAGCAAGATTGAAGCCCGAGAGAGGTTTTCAGTCTATATAGTTATTCCAATGTGGCCTGAGGGTGTGCCAGAGAGTGAAGCTGTCCAGAATATCTTGTATTGGCAGCGTTTAACCATGGAGATGATGTACAAAAGGATAGCTAATGCACTGGAGAAGATGGGTGTGTTAGGACAGGAAAGTCCTACAGATTATCTCAATTTCTTTTGCTTAGGAAACCGAGAATCCAAATATCAAGGTGAATATACTCCCCCAGAAGTCCCACTAGAAGGTACCGATTACCGGAGTGCGCAAGATCATCGGAGATTTATGATCTATGTCCATGCCAAGACAATGATAGGTTAGTATTTTACAGAAATGTTCAAATTTAGCCTTCCCATATTCTAAAATATCAAAAGTACCCTTAGGCCAACAAAATGGGGGGATTGAAGAGGGAGGGTTCTATGTGTGTGTGTGTCTCATTGATCAACATTTGGTATTCTTCTTTCAGCTCTATATTTTGTGTTTAGCCTAACAATCAGCAACGGTTCAGTTTGGTTCCGTTTGAGGGTGTCAAAACCAAACTGTTTAAAATATTTGAAACTTGAACCGGAACCAAACCGAATCACGAAACCGTTAAACCAAAACCATTTAAACCAAACCATTTCAAAAAATCCAAACCATTAAACTATGAAAACTATGGTTTTGTGGTTTGGTTTTCATGTTAGGTCAAAATATTATTTCAAATTTTAATTTTTCAAAATATAATGATTTTTCCTAAAATGTGAGAATTAGGCTTAAAATTGAAAAGGTTGTTCAAAATAATATTTTAAAAAATAATCAACTGGCAACCCTAAACCGCCAAATTGTTTAAACTATTAAAAAAAACTTGAACTTGAACCAAACCAAACCGAATTGTTTAAACCGTTAAGCCATTAAGCTGCGGATTCGCAGTTCAGTTTGGTTCAAACTGAACTATTGTTGCCGATTGTTAGTTTAGCCTCAGAGAATGTCAATAGAATCTATCGGGCATCAGGACATGTGCCTCTCCCAATAGGTTATTGTCGTAATTTTGATGTTCTCTTAGTTTTACCTCACTCGTGGCTTTATGGTACATCTATTGCGATGTTGGTGTTAAAGGGTGTTTTTTATGCATATTATTGTAGTGGACGATGAGTATATAATTGTCGGATCGGCAAATTGCAATCAACGTTCCATGGATGGGGGGCGTGATTCAGAGATTGCAATGGGAGCATACCAACCACATCATATTATCACAGATTGGAGGCCAAGGCCACAAGGACAAGTTCATGGCTTTAGAATGTCTTTATGGTATGAACACATGGGAATGAGGGATAGGGATTTTCTCCAGCCAGAGAGCCTTCAATGTGTGAGGAAGGTTCAACGCATATCAAAAGACCTATGGGGATGGTATTGTGGCCAAAAGATTGTGGACTTGCCGGCACATCTCTTGTATTATCCCATTAATGTATTGTTACGGGGTGATGTGACTAGCTTGGAGAACTATGAGCTTTTCCCCGACACTAGTGCTCCTGTCATGGGTAAACTCTCAAGGACTCTTCCTTCTCTACTTACTGTGTAACTCAAGCAGTTCAAGGCTCGTGTATTGTACTATAGTACCATTTGCAAAAAATAAATTAGCTTTAAGTAATCATCATGGCTAAACATGGGGATTAATTACGATTAGTGCAACAATATTTAAATTGTAACTAAGTCTTGGGCTAGGCCATTGGAAAACTGAAGCAACCATTTATTTTATTGGAAATTCAAAACAAATGTGGTTGGGAACTATGACAAGTCATGATTTAAAGAACCGGTTGAAGATCTCATATCCAATCTACCTCAAACGATGTCACTACTATTCTTTGAAGAATCTTTCTAAACCAACCTACACCCATTTTATTCTTTTCCATTTTTTCCATTTTTCTATATATAGCAGGATATTATATCCACAAAAGGATGCATAAACGTGGAATTGCACATGACTAGGGCATGTGCCATGATTCTCCATTTTGCCCTCAGCTAGAAAAAAGAAATTGTCTCATAAACAATGGGCTCTCTCTCTCTCTCTCTCTCTCTCTCTCTCTCTCTCTCACACACACACACACACACACACACACACACACACACACACACACATACAAGATGACATTATTTGCATACGTTGTAGTTAGAAAATGGGATCTCTCTCTCTCTCTCTCTAGGAATCTAGGTTCGATCCTTGCCATGGACTAGGCCTATCTCAAGATCGCAATTGGTGTCTCGTGGATGTTGAGTGAGTGAGCGAGTGTGTGTGTGTGTGTGTGTAGTCATTTGCATATATTGCAATTAAAAAAATGTTCCCCACCATTGTCATCCATTGTACTCGCCTCACACAATATAGTCAAACTTTGTCAATTAGGTGCACACACATGTTTCGACAAAACTAACCTCTTTGCATGATTCTCCATGGATCCTCAAACAAATGAGAACAAGGAATTGTTGCGTGGCCAATGGGGTCTCTCTTTATGTAGCCCAAGTAGGTTTTTAACGGACAACGTTTATGTTATTGGCAAATTATTCTAACCAATTGAGCTTCCATGCTCTATGTAATTGTGACTTCTCTCATAAGTTGATTTTGGCCTGTAGATGTTTTTCTTTCTCTCTCCCCCCTCCAAGCCCTCAACATGATGATGGCAAAAAAAGTGTGCCGCGGCACGCTACTATAAAAAGGTTATTTCTACCATTGATCACCTTTTGTATTAGCCTACCTCAACATCTTCGAGTTGGACAAAATGAGCCTCGCCTCGTAACCACGTGCACACATGCGCCTTACTTCACCATTGAAGTGATCTCGCTGTGAGCCTCACCTCTTAGGCACGTGCACACCTAGAAAGAAAGATATATTAACGTCTTCAAGAACCAAAATTAGCACACGAGACAAATTATTACAATAACATGATGTTTACCCAATCATCAAAAATGAAATTAAAAAATACCAATCACCATGTCCATCCATTTGTGTTCCACTCTTTCATGCCATTGATGTTCGCAAAACCTTTCATAGTTGAGACGAGACTCGAACGCTTGACTTTTTGTTAGCTAGAGTAAGCTCTTGATGAGAGAGAGAGTGTGTGTGTGTGCGCGCGCGCACGCCCCTTATTTCACCATCGAAGTGATTGATCGCGTGAAAAGCATATAAGCCATACGTACATGTGTTGCCAATTATAATAGGTCATTGTAGACTTCTAGACTCCCTTGTAACGAACTCCTTTAGTGACCTCAAAGTTCATTATGATGATGGATCATGATCCTCTCTCTCTCTCTCTCTCTCTCTCTCTCTCTCTCTCTCTCTGCAAATTTCCAAAACTAGCCTTCTCCTATATGTATAGAAATAAGAAAAAAAAGATAAGCAATTCGACCAATCTAAAACAGTTAGTTCGTTCGTCTCAAGTCAAATCTCTCTTTCTGTACCTCTCTCTCCCCCCCTCGCGCAAGAGGCGAGCTTAAAGCAAAACTAGCGATGGAGATCAAACACTCATCACCCTCATCCTTTGTTATCGAATCAAGAGATGTTGAAGAGATGCAAGCCAAATCAGGGCAATCAATGGACACCTTACTAAGCAATCTGGTGTGGCCGACAAGAACCCTAGCGCGGCCCCCCATCTCTGGTTTCTTTGTAGGGGCGGTCGCCTTGGGTGCGAGTGGACGTGTCTTTCGAGGTGTAAACCTCGAGTTCCCGGGTCTCCCGCTTAATAACTCTGTTCATGCCGAGCAATTTCTCGTCCTCAACGCCGCCCAACACGGTGAACGAGAACTTCGGGTTTTGGCTGTATCGGCTGCCCCATGTGGGCACTGCCGACAATTCCTTCAAGAACTTAGGGGAGCCCCTGAGCTTCGGATCCTAATTGCTGATGATCCCGATCCCGCCCGTGTTAATAACCCCCAGCCACAAAGTCTTGCTTATTTCTTGCCGCATCGATTTGGACCCGGCGATGTTCTCGAGGGCGATTTCCCTCTTCTTCTCGAGCCGCATGCGAACGGGTTGAGAATTGCATGCCATGATGATGGTGATGGTGATGGTGATGGTGATGATGATGCTCAAGATGATACCCATGAGAATGGAAATTTTGTGAGTTTGGACAAACCCGAATGCCAGGATCCGAGAGCTGATGCTACCGGTGATCTTCATGTTGATGATGATACCCACGAGAAGGGACATCTAATGAGTGTGAACATACCCACCGAATTCGAAGAAGATTCTAGAGTTTCTACCCTCGATGTTCATGCCTCCAATGGATCTCATGTTGGTGATGCTACCCATGAGAAGGGACATCCAGTGAATGTGAAAGAATCCAAAGCATCTCTTCTTGATACATCCAATGGATCTCGTGCTGATTATACCCATCACAAGGAAAAACTCGTGAAGGCAAATAAATGTTCCAGAGGACGTTCTCTCGATGTTGCTAATGGATCTCTTGCCAATGATGAATGGGGAAAACTCAGGGGTGAGTCCGAGCTTCAAAGTGATGCTAGCAATGAATTTCAAACCCATTATAATTCCCATGATAAGGAACAAATCACAAGGGTGAATGAACCCAAACTCAAAGACCTAAGAAATGCAGCCCTCAATGCTGCCAATGGATCTCATGCTCCCTATACGAATTCACCGGCCGGGGTCGCCCTCCTCACCAAGAATGGAAAGATATATAGTGGGTCTTATGTGGAGTCTGTGGCTTATAATCCTGGTCTGCCCCCTCTGCAATCCGCCTTAGTGGCTTTTGTTGCAAGAGATGGAGGTAGTTATGAAGATCTCGAACACGCTATCCTTGTCGAGAAGAAAGAAGCCCCAGTGCAGTTCTTTGAGATGGTCGAACTTTTGCTCAAGAAGATCTCTCCCAAATGCAAACTTCATGTCTATCATGCAACAGTGAGTAGGACTTAATCAATGGCTTTATCTCTTTCTTGACTTCTTTTCTTTTGGACATATTTTTCCTCAAACAAACACCACATTATGTTTACATTGTAAACTTACTTGTAAGGGTAAACACCACATTATCCTTTTTTTTCTCATCTAGTGTATATAGTCATTTTTAGTTATTTTATTTTTAAATAAAAAGATCGAATCTGAGATGGGAATGGCTTTTGTATGTCATGTCTTCTTCATATGTATGGAGTTCTTGTTTTCCTCTCTCCTTACCTGCAGAACACATCAATCTCTGGATTTGTACAGCCAAAACTTGTTTTATTGTTTATACTGCCCAAACTTAAGGTTCTTGACATTTATGTACATTTTAACTGATGTGCTGCTTTTTATTTTTTATATCAAATTGAGGATTAGAATTTGATGCTTTTCTATTTCTTTTATTGTTGATATTCCATTGGTTCTTGTATATTATCTTCTTGCCGTCAAACACAATCATTCTCTGTGATAACAGCCAAATGCAGTACTCATTATTCTTTCATTGCCATTTTTATGTGTTTACACTTAAATCTATCGATGGGAACCACATATACTCACATGTTCAATGTAAAACATCAAACCTGTAAATGCTGTCTTGTATGTGGGATAGCGAATCCATGCTCATACAAGCAACAACAGTGTTGGTCTGCCTTGAGGATCAAGTATCCTGCAGAGTCTGCCTCAGCTTATCATTTGGGCACCATGTCCATTGCCATCTTCTTTGGAGGATTGCAGAGCACACAGGTTACAGTAAAATATCAAGAAAATGAAAGTGTTATAGATGGAAACATGTGTACATTTTAACTTATGTGCTGCTTTTTATATTTTATATCAAACTGAGGATTAGATTTGATGCTTTTCTATTTCTTTTATAGTCGATATTCCATTGGTTCTTGTATGTTGTCTTCTTGTCTTCAAATACAATCATTCTCTGTGATTACAGCCAAATGCAGTACGCATTACTCTTTCATTGCCATTTTTTAATGTTTGCACTTATATCTATCAATGAGAACCACATAAATTACTCACATGTTCAATGTAAAACATCAAACCTGTAAATGCTGTCTTGTAAGTAGGATAGCGAATCCATGCTCATACAAGCAAAAACAGGGTTGGCCTGCCTTGAGGATCAAGTATCATGTAGAGTCTGCCTAGGCTTATCATAGGGCACCATGTCCATTACCATCTTCTTTAGAGGAGTGTGGAGCACACAGGTTGCAGTAAAATATCAAGAAAATGAAAGTATTATAGATGGAAACATGTGAATCTTTGGCAGGAAATGAAAGAAAATTGCGTTGTGAACCCTAGCATAATTAGTCAGGAATCACCTGAAGTCTGTCTTAAACAAAATGTCTTATTTCTCTAACCCAAGTAGCAACCTTAGCTAAAAGTATCATGAACACCTTTGAAGAATTTACAAGGTGATTTTGTACCACTGTACATTAAACAAGGTGATTTTGAAGTACGATCAATCTTGGGACCATGATTTTACTGTTGAAATTTTTGTTTGGCATATTTGTCTTTATTCATGATCAATAGCTTATTGTCTAGCAGAACTTATTTTGGCATCTGTGTTTCTCTTTAGCTTCTTAACATGGGGCTGTGAACATGGTTGATAGAGCTCAGAAATTGTTTTCACGTGTGTTTTCGTCTTTGAGACAATAAGAAGGGGCTAGATAATGGTTGGTGGAGCTTGAGCTCTATTAAACTGAAAAAGTAGTAGCATTATTAAGATACTTGCAAATCTTTCTGATATTTATTCTCTTCTTGACTTTTGAAACTAGGATAGGATTAGTAGTTTTTGATTATTTTGTGTGATTTTTAAGCAGCGTTTCAAAAAGGCAACTATTTTATCACTTGTGTAAATACGTCAATAATTGTAGCCTTTTGTAAGAATATCAAAGCCTAGTTGTGAAGAATGTGGCACATGCTCTACAATTTAGAATTAGCATGTGATTATATGATAATTGTCCCCATGGCAACTTATTATTATCTGCGTTGGCACAATGAGGCTTTGTTATTTTGCAAACGTATAATAAGAGAGCCATACACCAATAGAAAGAGAACTCAAATTCATCTCTTTTGGAATTTTTTTAAAGCCCTTACAAATTGCCTATCGAATAGGGCTAAATGTATAAGAATATGTTTAAATGGACAATATAGTGTGTAGAGAATGACACTATTAAACATAATTCACTAATTGCTCAAAGAGGAATTGTATCACTTTTCTCCTAAATGAATTCTTTGGAATACCCAATGTACAAAATCTATCTACACACTATTGGATTGCATTCATGTTTGCTCAACTAATGAATGTACCACATTTTAATTTTGAACAACCTTCATGTTTTCTTCCTCGGAAAGAATTTTGCTATTGAATGGTTTTCATTCTTGTTTATTATTGAGATGGAACATCCACTATCAAGAATATATGTCTTGGATTAACTTACTATGTACAATATTTGTGTTTGCTTCTCAAATAAGTTTGATTATGTATATTATGAAGGGCATTCATGTTTGCTTCCGAGATAGATTAGTTACCATGTACTCTATTTGAAGGCCAATATGTGTTTCATGCTTTGAGATAGGTCACTCCACCAACACCCAATATTGCATGCAACCACCATAGGGATTTTGGAATGAATCTCATTTCAGTATCTTGTCAATTGTGGAATGATGGATATTGTTTGTGATAAGGAAATTTATGAATATTCATGTTTGAGTAGATAGGATTGATCTATCCATACACTATGATTGATATACATCATGGTCATTTGATCTATAGAACCAATATAATGAGTTGTGTTCATTAGAGGTGATTAGCCATAATCGACATCATGGTTCCTATTGATTGTTTTGACCATGTACGTGATCATTTAACACAATAAGAGAGTGATGATTTGGTGTGGTTGTATGTGAATTGAAGTTTGCACTTGAGCTCTCAAATTTACCAACATTCTTTCTCCTAGAATTGGATCGCCTTGGGACAAGAATATAGTTCTGACCCAAACAATTGATTAATACTATACTTAATGCTAAGTGATTTGATTACGAAAACAATTAATCACTACTTGTGATTGAGCATCCACTCTTGAGGGGGAGAAAAACATACGATGAACAATTGAAAATGCAAACACTATTTACTTATCATGATTTTCTAATGAATATTTCAATGGAAAACATGAATAAGAAAATAACGAGGTTTGTGTCACGGATGTTGGGTGATGACCAACACACGAGATGAGCTACAAATAATATAGCACAAAAAAGATAGAAATGAAGAAACGATAGCAATGAAGAGGAAGATGATGTTAGATTAAGATAGAACCCAATGCACTCCATAATTGCTTTTGACCTTCTAGAGAACTAAAGTATGCAAAATGTGGGCGATGAATGTGTGCTATCTTGCACTTCTTTATGCAAAAATGCATACAAATCACCTTATGGCCACTCTTCTAATGTTATGTAAAGCATGTTAAGAAATATAAACTATTATATATTAATTTCTAACATCATGCAAGTCGCTAAACTATTATACATTAATGTCTAACATCATTTCCGTCGCGATATCATCCTCTCCTTTATCATCAACTTCTAGATGGAGCGGATTTATAGGGGTAACAATGGTGAAAATCATGAACTACGTCAAACACGTTGCAAAGGTGGTTCGCTAGGTTCCATGTGTTTAGGTTTTATGATGTAGAGTAACCTTTCCATGACACAAGACAACAAAGCGATTGGCCCAAGACCCTTTCATAGTCAATGATTTAGTGTACCTCGAAAGTTTTTCTAGGGACGGAGGGGTGCAACGAGTTAGCAATCAAGTGCACACACAAATCAATATGTACAAACCCATGCATGCTACACACAATTGCATGTGCACCCACACTCATGTATATCAATTGTCACACACACACAAAAAATTAAGTAACGATATGACAAAATGTTTTCTTGTATAAATTGAAGACAATGATTCGTCAAAAGTGTGATTACATTCGGTGAGCACAAATTGCTAGATCAAATCATTGCCCCAATATACCTAATAAATTATATCAACCTGAGTTTCACTTGGCATACACAAATCACTAGATCTAGATTGAACTCAAGTTATATCAATCCTCTCTAGGACACCAAAGGTGGGAACCCCATATATGTATATCTAAGTATGCAAGAGGTAGGGCATGAAAGGGTGCCACCTCACGACTCTCTATGCAAAACATGCAACAAACATTACTATGCATCCAAACCACCCTGGCATTGCTAAAGTATTACAACATGTGAGCCAACATAAAGTATTGCATACAATGTCTTACATCATGTAGCTTGTGATAGTTTGTAGGCGGTTCTTCCTTAGCTCATCCTATGAAAAGTCGTGGGAGCTTATGAAAAGCTCACCATTAACTTTGGTTGGTGGTTTGAATCCCCGACATGGCTACCAAAGATGTAGCGTCTACAAGGGAATCGGTTGGTATATTTGTTTATCCGACACAACTTTTGTATTTCTTATGATTTTATAATACCAAGGTGTATCTTTTTGGGAAAAAAAAGTATCCTTATCAAAGGATACTTCTTACTCGAGTGTTCTTATAAAGAAGCACCTTGACATTGGTTGGGGAGAGGGGGGAATATACCATTGTCTTTCACTTGGTGAGACCAATGAGAGAAATACTCAATCTTTCTTCGTTGATTGATGTGTAAGATAATTATCAAAGCAAACTCTAATGTCACCCCATGATTTAATCACTTGTGCAAAGACAAGACATTACCACATAACCACAAAGAGACTTTGTCATGTTTCTACACACTCAATAGCATAAATCATCAAGTTGGTGTACCTTAAATTAGTCCACAACATAACGACAAGTTTGAATTATCGCAAATATGAGACATATGGATATAATTAAGAAAATGATTAGAGAGAGAGAGAGGGATGCAACCTTACGCTCTAGTCATAGGGAGATATATTAAACGAGGAATAACCCTCATGAAATGTTTATAGTTTTCACCTTAATTATTCATTATTAATCAACAATGCAACTATGTATGTCCCTTTCAAACTTGGGAGGGTCTAACGATCTATAAGCATAAAATTTATACACTATTACAATGTTAAGCTCTCTCTCTCTCTCTCAACTTGCTTCTACAAGGATTCTTCATTATATCCCTGGACCATAACAACTTAGAGACGAGACATTTTGTTTATACTTAGCAATTGAGGGGGTTGCGGAGGTGGAGAATTGAAGGGGATCGTGATGGGAATCTTAAGTCATGAACATCCATTTGTTTTTGGTCTACCTTGGGTTGAGCTTCATAATCTAAAGTTTGACTGGGAAAAGAGAGACATCAAAGAATTACTCATTCGAGAAGTTAAAAAGTCTTCGAAAAATGCTACTCCTGAGTCATGCACCTTGATAATTTCATATATGCAATCTCATCAGGTCTCAATTATTTTGCCAGAGAGGGTACATAAAGAAGGTGAAAAAGAGAAAATATTTATATTTTGTAGTTTCAGCGACAATGTCTCTTAGCTCGCAAAAACGAAGGCCCCACTATTTGCTAAGTATCAAGGAATTTGCAGACGTTTGGGATAAGGTGAAGGAAGGCTAGTATGCTTTTGAAGCATCAAATTTATGATATTCCTACCAATAGTTTTCGTTAAGTGGACAAGGGGTAGAATGTTTTAACTGTGAGTCTTAGTCACCTTAAAATGCATCATCGATGGGACGGCCAGGTGGGTGGGCAGTTGTTAAAAGTTTATGATTGATGAGCCTTGGAAAAAGAAGGATCCTTTATATCTAGTGTCCGACCGATCGAAAGACAACATCTCTCTTAGGAGGCCATATAAGGCATCACGGCAGGAAACTCTTCGGATGCATGAAAATGAGGGTCTCTTTAGATGCTTGAAAACTAGGGTTTCATCACCTTAATTTAGCAAACCCTCTCTCAAGCTAAAAAAGAAACGAACGTTTCTTTTCTTGTTTGTGACCGTTGAAGCTCTACTACTACTAACCCTACCCTAATAAGCCTATATATATAGCCTCATCACCTCGTTCCTCATTTGGACACCCCACAGTATTTTCCCGCCTTCTATTAAAACAAAAGCGCGCGAAAAAGGCCCTTTCTCATTTCTGCATTTTCTCTGTTCCGCTACCGATCTCTTTCTTTCTTTCTTTCTTTCTCTCTCTGTGTAATTTTTTTCTTCTACAATCTCTGTCTTCTCTTCCATATCTTTGGTGTACAATACAATACAATCCCCCTCCTTCTCTTCCTCTGTATTTTATATTCTTTAATACTCTCTCATTCTCTTCCCCCCGCACCTTTCTTTTCTCTTTCCTGTATTTGTTTTCCATAAACAGATGGACAGAGGAAGAAGGCATGACATCGTTGACATAGATCCTCAAAGAAGAGGAGTCCTCAATTTTCGTAGCTCTAAACAACTCCAATTCTCTTCTGTTGGTGAAGATATAAAGAAACAACATAACCCATCGTCATCATCAAGGTAAGCCATATCTTTTGGTTTCTTCTACACACGTTTCTATCAATTCGTTGGAATTCATATTTATTTCCTCCATATTTTTTATGGTATAGATCTGAAGATAAGAGCTTGCAATGGCCATCTTTGAGACCCCATCAAAAGGATCAAGAAGTTACTCTTCCTGAGAGGTTCTTTCTCCAAAGGCCCATCCATTTTATTTATTGTTAACGTTTTTGAATTTTCTATGCCAGCCAACCCTTTATTATGTGAATTCTTTGATTTTGTCTAGATCTAGAAATTTCTTCCCACTATCTTGATTTGACGTGTAGCTGTTTTGAGTTTCTAGATCTAAAAACTCTTGTTTTCTTTCTATGTTTCAAGAGTTTCTAGATATAGAAATTTTTCGCCATGATCTCGATAGTTTGTGTAGCTATTTTGAGTGGTTGTCATCACTCTGTCTGGTTTCAGAGTTCAACCTAGTTCTTCCATAATCCCAAATTAGGGACTCTTTGTATTTCTGTTAAGGTATCGTCATTGTATTGTTGTATTTGCTTGCGCGAAAATTCATCTTGATGGGTTGTTCCCATGGAGTTTTGTCTTGAAAAACTCATGAGCACTATCGGATTCATATAAGATCCAGCATTTTGTCAAATTTCCATATCTAAGTCACCTTTACTAACACAAACATGCTAAATTCACTGAATTTAACTTAATTATTGAGCAGATTGCAGCTTCTAGAGGAGTTCTACTTTGCCATTGAAGCATCCGTCAGTCTTCTTAACATCCGGCGAGCGACATGCTCCTTCTCTGCAGTCTCAAAATCTGTTGAGAGCTCTACTCAGAGGTAAAAGACTGCCTATACATTCTCTCACTATTCTCGGTGCAGGATTGTAGGTGAGAGACTAGCCTGTGTTTGTTAAGACACAAAATTTCTTTGTTTTAGCATGATCATGTATGGTGAGAGACTAGCCATGCTCTAACCATGTTCAATAAGAGGTTATACACTTCCATTTTCATCTTTGGGATTAGAATATACATCTTTTTGCCATATTTGGGAAGAGATTGATCTCTCCCTATATATGTTAGGAAAGATTTTATGTATTCTTTAAACATTTTCCGAAGACATTATTTTACGCGTTTATTTAGAGACTAACACATTCTCTATCCAGATGACTATGATTTAATATTACATCAGAACATGCATTGGTTAGCCTCATTTGATAAGCGATTATCCACATACTCTCTTCTCACTAGTTTTGTTTTCTCTCAATCCAGGCGATTCCTCAGCAATCATTTGGCTCAGATAAAACACATCTTTCCGGAAGCTCTAAAGTTGGAAGAATTCACTTCATGGAATTCCGAGGTGCAGTGTTTCCAGAAAGATATGCGAATAAAACTTCTTCCGATCTCGATGAATACTAATGAAGGTCTCGAGCCAGAGACAAAAAGTGCTTCAAAGGCCTGTGAAATGGTGGCAAGAAGAAAAGAATTCCATCGGCGATTGGTCGAGTTTGCAAAGTCACATCCCAAGGTTAGTTTGCATACTGCATTAATTGAGAAAATTCTGTTGAGCAACAAATCGGACTTTTACATGTCCTCCTTGAGAAGGATACGAAATCCCTTCCCAAAACTGTGTATAAGTAGAGAGGCAATTGCATATCACTTCTGTGACATGTTAGTGTTCAATCTACAGAATTGTCGATTACATTAGTGATGAAGTGGTTTATTGTTATAACATGTAGGGTGATACTGATGTTCCTGAGGCTGATCTTCACAGCAAGTCGTGTTCCTTAGATGAGAGTGATGATGATATTGAGATAGGTGTGGGAGAAGATGAAGAAGAAACTACTGCCATTATATCACACACTGCTTTTGATCCTTCTCAGCTTAAAAAGTTTCCTCGTTCCCCATCAAAGGTCATACAAAATCGCCATGTCCCCACACCTTCCCTTTCGCATCTCCCTTCAACATTCAAGAGACATTTCTCGGCAAGAAGTATGAACGCGGTCTCAAGCTCCGAGGCGATCCTCGAGGCTATGGCCAAGAATGAAGAAATCGCGAAAGTAGAAGTTAATGAGGATAATGATTCATCCCCGGATCCTGGCTCAAATGCTTCTGTTGCTACCTGCACACCTCAGAAGCGTTCATTGCAATTATTACCATCTACACCAAAGAAAGAAGTCAGGATACAGACCGAGGAGATCATTATGTCTCCTCCTAATCGGGTGTTCATCAATGCATCTACACCAAAGAAGGAAGTCAAGATACAGACTGAGGAGATCATTATGTCTCCTCCTAATCGGGTGTTCATCAATGCATCGAAATGTCACACCCCGACACAAACTCCTTGCTCCATTCTCGGTAACCCATTCGCCTCACCTAATTGCTCCACACCTTATCAAGAAATTTCTACACCTTCGATGTCTGCTTTGGCATCGCCACCACCATGTGGAACTTCAAAGGGTCCTCCCCCTCAAAGTGCTCCTGGGAAGAAACAAAGGCAAGCTGTCATCAAATCTTTACGATTTGGTGTACCATCGAAGAGTGGTGTTACCCTAGATAATGCTGAAGATTATGATGGGTCTCAACGAATTGAGACACAAAAAGATGAAGAAAAACTCCAAGAATCAAAGGAGTTTACAAGCCCAAAAAGATTGCAAACTGCAGCCAGCATTGCTTCAGTAATGAAATCAAGGCGTCAAGCAATCAACAGATTGTTGCCATTTGATTCTCCGAAGAAAATATCAAATGCGTCCCTTGGTTCGCCGAATGCATCGAATGTTTCCTTTGGTTCACCCAAAAGGTTGCGACATTCTGGGCTCAAAGATGTGCTAACGCCCTCACCGAAACGTCGAAAGATCTCAACTGTCCCGGATACTGTGGTGTGTCACCAACTAAAGGCAGCCACTTGTTCCAATCAGATTGCAACGGAGGATAAATATATTGCTGACTATCGGTTATCTTCATCTGATATGGATATGCTACAATGCTTACCCAAAGAGCTTCTTGATAATGTGAGTTAGTGATTTCCAGTCTAGTGACTATAATTAGCATGGAGTAATCCCAAACCTGTGTTTTTGATGGAATGGTGCTAATGAATGTGTTCTGGATTTTTGTGTCTCCACAGGTTCAAGCTAAAGAAAGGAAGCTAATCATGGATAGCCAAAATGGGTTGGAGGAATCCAGGAGAAGGAAACAAATGATAGCGGGGTTACCGAGACTTTTCAATGCTGTGAGACTTATTTTCCAGTCAGCCAACCGAACTGTTTTCACATGCAAAGATCTAATTCGCATGGTTGTATCAGCCCATCCTGATATTATAGACCAAGGTAGAGTATCTATTTGTTCGTATTCAACTGATTTCGTTTGCAGACCAATTTAATTAGCATCTTTCTATGTGATATACATACACTCCCATAGATGGACTTTAGTCTCGGTATAGGAATAAATGTTTGGAATTCCGAAATCCTGCATAAATCTCAGAATAGGAATAAATGAATCTTATGTTTATTTTTGTGCAGGCGAAATCATTGAACAGTTACAGTTGCTATTGGATTTTGCCCCTCAGTGGATATCTGCAAATCCTTCATCCACTGGTGAATTTATATACAGGTAGCAATCGATACATATTTATACATAATTAGCAGTGGATTCGTCTCCCTTATATGTTTTTGCTGATGGGAGTTCAATCTGTTTTCATCAGGATCGATAAAAGTGCCGATATGAGGAATGTGTCGAAGATCCTTTCCCAAGCAATGTGATTGATGCTTAATGGTGGCAGCGCAGGGTTGAAGACTGAGGTTTAGGATTCGGAGTTTTCATCTCCAATCCAAATTTAATCCATAACCAAAAACACTGAGAAAAAATAAACCCGTACTACCAAATGACGTGTGAGGACACACTTAATTAATCAGAACACCTTTGAAATTGCTTGTTTTGAGCAGAATAAAGATAAGTTACTAAACGCTAATGCAAATTTGTTTTTTTCCTGTGATGGGTTAACCTAATCTTGTATGTCGTGAACAGGAGAGAGAGAGAGAGAGGGAGGGAGGAGCGAGGGCCCCATGACGTGTGATAACAGAAATATTTCTTTCTTCTGTTGGAATTGAAGCATAATAATCATGTGTTTTTGTTTTTTAGATTGATCAGGAAATCCCACCTTGAATGATATGTGAGGGAACGGTTCCATCTATTAAGCCCATCTCTATGTGGCCTGGTGCTTATTAAATTGAGAGCTTAAGCGTTTCGTGGACACACAATACAGGGACGGAGGTGTTTTGGGCGTGATGGATAGATATGGAGATGGGACTGCAGATTCATTCATTCATTTCACATGATCTTTCTTAATCCAGTAAAATGGTCTCAGAAGAAAGGACACAAGTGTACAGAACCATGCAGTCAGTAGTAGTAGGTGTGTTGGCTTAGTTAGTTTAGGAGTTTGCCTCAAAACTAACTCACCAAATTACCAAATCACCAAATTACCCTTGAACCAGGGAATCTCACTGTACTTTTTTTCCATGTGGGGTGTTTACCACCATTCTACCCTAGGCTTTACCTGTTGTAGCTTGAGTTCTCTTTCACTCATCGGCATACAACATCAAATGATGGTGCACACCAACTAATGTCTCTTACCTGTTTCTACAAGTTCTTGCTAAGAACATATATACCTTGTCTTTTACGGAAAGAAGGGTTGTTTAATAAACCATATGGTTGACCTCAATCGACGTTTATCTTGAGCTAATTTGAGTCCACTACTAGTACGAAAATGGAGTGAGGTTTACTAAATAAATTCATAGTAATGGAAGGCTGTGGTTGTGGTGTAAGTTGTATTTAAGCCCTTGTTCCCCACCAATCAAGCACTGCCAATGGTTGACCTCAATCGACGTTTATCTTGAGCTAATTTGAGTCCACTACTACTCGTACGAAAATGGAGTGAGGTTTACTAAATAAATTCATAGTAATGGAAGGTTGTGGTTGTGGTGTACGTTGTATTTAAGCCCTTGTTCCCCACCAATCAAGCACTGCCAATGGTATGCTAGAACATCGTCTATTTTACTAGCCACATTGGGAATTTTGGGTCATATTGTGTACAAGTTTGTGAATTATGTGATTTCTTATTGGATTGATCTTTCGAGCACCATTGTTAGCAATGCTAATTTTTTTTAAGGTGCCATAAATTAGGCAAATTGGAAAATACATGTAGTGACACTTGGCAAACCAACACACAACAATAAAATATCAGTGTAAAAAATACTGCAATATGTCAAATTTCATTAGAAGCTACGCTTTTCCTAGATTAGGGCCATGATGGTATGAGGGATGGTAGTATAGATCAAGATATTATAAAGTCAATGCAATAATTCAATAAAGTTTAGATCAACATCAATGCAATAATTTGATTAAGTTGAGATCCAAGTATCTTTAGGAGAGGTCAACCATACACTCTCACAATTCTGTTGTCAAGTCATTTGTTGGTGATAGTTCACCACAAACTATCGAGTTGTCAATTGTAGACGACCGACTTTTATGAACCCATATATGTTGGCATGTGTATTAAGGGACTACTTTTTATGAGCCTTCATGCGTAGTAGAAAATTCAAGACTCTTTTTTGCCTTGATTTATTATACCAAAATGCAACGTTAATGAAAAGCATCACACCACATAATTTTGCTTCATAACTATCACAAAATTAATACGCTTATAGTTGGACAATATTTGTACTACTTTGGGATAACAATCTCTCCATTCAAACACAATATTAATTTGCAATAACTCACCATGATTGTTCTACTACCTCCACTGAGAGTCAATGGTGTCCTCTTTCTCTTTGCGTTCTTTGCTTGATTGTCGGGGTCTAAATTTTAATGGCTTTGAAGGCGACAATAGAAAGGCCAAGTAGGTAATACATACCATATGGCCAACTCACCATGATTGTTCTACTACCTCCACTGAGAGTCAATGATGTCCTCTTTCTCTTTGCGTTCTTTGCTTGATTGTCGGGGTCTAAATTCTAATGGCTTTGAAGGCGACAATAGAAAGGCCAAGTAGGTAATAAATACCATATGGCCAACTCACCATGATTGTTCTACTACCTCCACTGAGAGTCAATGATGTCCTCTTTCTCTTTGCGTTCTTTGCTTGATTGTCGGGGTCTAAATTCTAATGGCTTTGAAGGCGACAATAGAAAGGCCAAGTAGGTAATAAATACCATATGGCCAACTTGGATTTTAAGATACACAAATATATCCATGATGAATTGCTCTTTCTTTATTTACAAATATTTAAGCGTGTATCTCGAGTGGTAAATTATTAGACTTTCAATGAATCCTTCTGCTTTCAAGCATCTTTCATGCACCATATGTCACAATCTCCTAAACTATATGCGATATCATTGTATCGTCTTTAAAATCATGACTCTCCTCGAATAAAACAGATGACACATCCATCTCAACTATGGGCCCATGGGTTGATAACCTCTCTCCTCTCTTTTCATACAAGAGTAGCATCCATTTGTAACACTAGCCCCATCTCAAACCCCTAAACACACACACACACACACACACACACACACACACACACACACACACACACACACACACACACACACACAAATACGATAGTGACGAAAAGCCTTATGGGAATGAAAACTCAATATCTAGTGTTTGCAAGGATTTATGTACATGTGAGTAATTATTCTGATGGGATGGATACATGAGATTGCTATGTCTCGCATCCCTCGTTGCACACACTAATAATGGAATCAATGATTGCTCTCTCTCTTAATGAAAACACTACTTACGAGGGGTGTCACAATGGAATATGGACACCCACTAACTTAGACTACATGGGTAGTGGAACATGTGGAGTTGCCAATAGGCAAGACGAACACTCCACTCATGAAATAATTTCCACTTGCTCCAATGAAGAAAATCTCTCTCTCTCTCTCTCTCTCTCTCTCTCTCGGAGATCGCAATAGTAAGACAGAAGCCGGGCTGAAATTGGGCCTACATTGGAGGTCGGGCAGCACAACATGTTTTCCTTTTCCTCCCTTCAAGTTTAGGTCTTGAGTTTTTAACTCTCATGAGTCATGATTTTACTAATGGGAAAAAAGGAAAGGGAATGTTTGGCTTGTTTGTGTGTGGTTGGGTTTGAAAATGAGAGAGGAGTTTACTTCAGTTAGTCTCAGTAGAATTTGAGGGAGCTTCTTCTTCTGCTGCTGCTGCTACTGCTGCTGCAGGCCAAGAAGAAAGACATAAAGCAAGAAGGATAGAGAAGAAACAGAAGGCAGGAGGTGGATCAGAAAGAAAGAAAGAACTTTTGGAAGAAAGACAAAAGATATAGAAGAAAGAAAGGGAATCAGAAAGAAGAAAGGCAAGGAAGGAAGAGGAGGGGAATCAGACAGAGAAGGAAAATTTGATCACAAACAGAAGAAGCAGAAAGAAGAAAGAGAGAAACCAGGAGAGGAATTAAAGACAGAAGAAAGGTGAAGAATCGGAAATGAGAATCTTAAAATTTTATTTAGAAGATATTTAGGTCAATCGTGCTGCATCCATTTATTGGTTTCCTCATCCATTGCTCCTGAATTCAAGCTTCAGTTCTAACCCGATCTTGCTCACGTTTCTGCAGATTGCAAGAAGCAGCAGAAGAGAGAAAACGGTGAAGGATAATAACAAGAAGAAGGGGAAGAAGGAGAAGACGAAGGAGAAGGAGCAGGAGGAGACGAAGAAGAAGAAACAGGAAAAGAAAGAGCAGGCCCTAATAGGATTTTAGGTCTAGTTAGCTTCTTGACCTGATTCATTGCTTTCAAGTTCAATCTTCCCTCAAATCTAACTCCATTTCTGCTCATTTCCACTCTATGCAGATTTCTTTCTCCGAGTCTTTCTTTGTCTGACCTAACCTAAGGTTTTTTTATTGTTTCGACGAATTCCAAGAAGAAGGCAGTGATAAGTTGTTAGGTCTGTATCTGTGCGGATGTCTTGATGCTTTCTTTACCTTTGACACGAAGCTTCATTGATAAATAATGTTATACGTTCGTTCTGCAGATCATGTGAAATCAGAAAAAGCTTCCGTGTTTGGCACTCATATCGTCTTTGGATTATTTAAGAAGAATCACATCACAAGAACTTAAAATTAAAGGTCGTTTTCCGTCATGCGAATTCTGGAGGAAAAATGCTCCATTCTCATTCAGCTTAGACTTCATTCCGATCTAATTGAATTGAATATTCCTCGCCATTTTTGTAGATTTCAATTTATTCTGATGTGAAACTTCTGTCTATTTCTGATCATACTTCTTCCCATATTGTAAACATTACACTAATGAGATTGGTAATGAAAGGTCCTTCCCTTTCCTGCAATCCTGGAGGAAAATGTTCCATAGCTACACTTGTGTGGATGCTAGCTGTATGGATACTTCTTTTACATCTTTATACATCCTTTTACCCTAGAAGATTTATCCTCTCGGACCCTCACTCTTCTCTCAGAAGGCTTCCTTACAGTGAATTTGAAGGAATAGAAGACAAAGACTTGTTTGTTCCAGGAAAAAAACGTGTTAATCCTTCAAATCGGCCACACAGAACAAGAAACATTTCTGCATCGGAAGATTTCATGAATCCTTCCTCATTGAAAAGGCAATGGTATTTTCCAGACAAATCATTGGCCATCAATCCATTGACTTGTCCAGAAGACGAAAAGAACTATCTATATCCAGGTAGAGAATGGCGTGATACAGAAGGAAGACCAATCCAAGCGCATGGAGGTGGAATATTATATGTTCCTGAAACAAAGACATTTTATTGGTATGGTGAGAACAAAGATGGTAGAACCTATCACCTTCAAAAAAGATCAGTTGCTCGGGTATGATCTCTTCTCTATGTCTCTCCTGAAATTAGCTTGAAACTTTTGAAATTATTTAGGTCCATACTGACAAAGTATTTATGAATTATTTGCTCTCAAACCAGCTGAAGTACTTCATGCGTGTTGATTCAAATCATTAAAGAATTTCACAATAAACTGGTTAAATCAATTATTTCCATTCAGACTAGTTATAAATGATTTGGTCAATCTCATTAAATCCTTTCCTGTAAGTGGTTAAACGAATTAGCTCCAAAATGGTTAAATTCTTTGTGCCAAACTTGTTAGAAATATGATCCTTGTCTAAGACCTTTGTTTTGAAGTAGAAAGATTGTGCTCAAATAATTTGTCGTCTCTGCAAATTTTTTTCCTCTTATTACTAATTTGTACACATAAAAGCTCCTTGAAAATGCCTACCATTGTATGCAAGGTAGCCAGAATTTGGGCCTCAATCTCATTAAATCCTTTACCTGTAAGTGGTTAAACTAATTAGCTCCAAACTGGTTAAATTCTTTGCTCTAAACTTGTTAGAAATATGATTCATGTCTAAGACCTTAGTTTGGAGTAGAAAGTTTTTGTTCAAATAATTTGTCGTCTCTGCAAATGTTTTTCCTCTTATCACTAATTTGTACACATAAAAGCTCCGGGCAAATGGCTATTATTGTATGCGATGTCGCTGAAACTTGAGCCTCATTTTTTGTTATCAACATAAACTCTTATATTCAAGGCACATAGGCATGTATGTATATTCTTGTTCTTGAAGGATTGGAACATATTTGAGAGGCTGTGAGTATTTTATGGGAATGTAGGTTCATAGTGGTTTCTAGGAACATAGCATATGTCCTGAGGGAATGCAACGATGATTATGGTGCTATGATGTCTACTGCACATTAGATTTACAGCTCACACTTTGTGTTAAGATGATTTACAGTAATGCCTCATGCCTATGTAGGCACACACAATTAAAAACTTTCAAGTTGCTTGTACAAGGAATGCTCAGTTAATTCTAGGTATAAACTCCCAAGTTAAGGTTTAGACATCTGCTGTCTTCGTGTAAAGACAGCATAAATTCTAATTAAGCCTTAGAAGTAATGACAAGTTTACACTTTACAAGAAAAGACAACATGACGAGATAAAACTGTACATGAACACCTGTGACCTTTTGTACACAGGTAGATGTGATTGGTGTGAACTGCTACTCATCAAAGGATCTTTGGACCTGGAAGAATGAAGGAATTGTCTTGCCTCCAGAAAAGTTCAATACGTCTCATGATCTTCACTTCAGCAATGTCTTAGAAAGACCAAAAGTGATTTACAATGGTAAAACCAAACAATATGTGATGTGGATGCACATTGACATTGCCAACTATTCTAAAGCTTCTGTGGGCATAGCTATAAGCTCAAGTCCAGTGGGACCTTTTACATATCTGTACAGTGGGCAACCGCATGGGTATGATAGCAGAGACATGACGTTGTTCAAAGATGATGAAGATGGGCAGGCCTACATAGTCTATTCTTCTGAGGAGAATAGTGAGCTACATGTTGGGGTGTTAACAGATGATTACTTGAATCTAAAAAGAGTCATGAGGAGGATAATGGTTGGTATGCATCGTGAAGCTCCAGCTGTATTTAAGCATAGGGGCATGTACTATATGATAACATCTGGATGTACTGGGTGGGCACCTAATGCAGCTCAAGTTCATTCTTCTGAATCAATGTTAGGAGTATGGGTATCACTTGGGAATCCTTGTGTAGGAGGTAACGAACATTGGAGACAAACTACTTTTTTCTCTCAAGGTACCTTTGTTCTTCCCCTTCCTGGGTTGCAAGATACATTTTTGTTCATGGCAGATAGGTGGAATTCTCATGATTTGAGGGATTCAAGATATGTTTGGCTTCCTCTTACAATGGATGGTCCAGCTGATGAACCATTGGATGATGATTTTGAATTTCCCCTTTGGTTGAGGGTGTCCATACATTGGCACAAAAGATGGAAACTTCCTGATGGATGGAAACCTACTATTTCAACATGATAGTGAAGAAAATGGAAAACGTGAAAAATCAAATTCAGCAATAATTTTCTTTGTATTCCTGAAATTTGAGAACTACGTTTCTAAAACAGGCTATTTGAAACAGGATGAAAATTACTATGGGCTTGATTCTGATTATTGTCTTATTCCATGAAAGCGGAAGGTGTGTTTGGCAGTTATTATGCGATGATGAGTTAAGAAGAATTTCAACATTCTGGAACCTGGATTGAAGGTGAAATAAGTACAAGCAGACATGGTTTATATATATGCTATAACAGATGAGTCATTTATAGCTCGTTCATTTTGCCAAACTAATTGTGGCTTGTCTATTGATTAAACTGACAGTGTACAGAAATCGACCTGCAAGTAAATTGTGTACTCTTTTCTCTGGTTCAATGGTGTAGATGTCACTGATGGAAAATGGAGTTAGATTGTATTCTCGGTCACAATTTGTAGTAGCTTTTGTCATTAGAGCCTTTCATTTTTTTTCCTTTTTATTTATATGTTATATGTTGATCAAGTGTGTAAAAGTGTTGTACAACATGTTTAATCCAAAGGCACGTTCATAATAGGTACCTTAGAACTGCATGCATAATAAGCATCTTATTTCTCATACAGATGGACATTTTGAGCAAAACTGGATATGACAAAATTTAAGCATTTGATGTGAATTTGGACACACTTGTGCGCCTATAACTCAATGGTATATACCTTTAGATCTACATGCATAATAGGCATCTTACTTCTCATACAGATGGACATTTTGAGCAAAACTGGGTATCACAAATTTGAATACACCTGTGCACCTATAACTCAATGGTATAGGCCTTTAGAGCTCAGAATATATGTTGTATTTATATATGAACTCTGTCTAAATGGATTGATTCATGTAATAAATTATGTTTGAATTTACTTCAGAATATGCCAAGAACCATAGGCATCAGAGCAAAGGAACAGTGTGTTGCAATTAGTTTAGTGTAGTAATTACTGGTTCAGTCAATAGTTACCCAAACCTTCATTTCAAATATGAGACCAAATATATGATAAATATTAAATGAAGTTTTTCACAACCATATTGGCAATTAGCAAAACAATATGGTCTTATTCAATTTTTTATGTGTTACTTCTGGTTGTTATACAAATGCACTCGAGGATGATCCTATACATGACCAAGATGGGGAGGCATCATCGTGGTTGCTAAGACGATCAGCAAGCTCAAGGTCATGGAGAACATCACTGATTGAAGGTCTATCATAGCTCCGAGCTTGCACACAACCGTATGCCACTTTGGCAATTGTATGTGCTGCACGAGCAGGGTACAGCCCACCAAGTCGTGGATCCATTAACTCCGTGAACTCCACATCTCCCCTCATTACTGTAAATGCCTGACATATATAATGTCAATTGAGCAAATATCAAGGAAAAACAATTGAACAGTAATAACAATATACAGAAAGGACAATCTTGTTATTATTGTGGGTAATTTACAATCAAACGTGACTTTTCACAAGCTTTTCATGACAAATTATGCTGCCCAACGAGTACACGATGGATGTAGAGGACCACAGAGTATGCCAAAGAAATAGAACTTACGTATGAGGGGGTATACTTCATCCAGAAGTCTCAGAATGTGAGTTAAATACAACCGAATCGTGTAAAAGCCTCGTCATATGAGACATAACGTGGAAGAGACAATTACGAAAGGAAAGATGTATTACTTTGCGACATCTTAGGTTATTGATGGACTACATACACTACTTTCTTTCAAAATAATGAGTAAATGTGCGTCTATTTTACAAAATGTTATGTAAGTGGAGAAAATATTAGGCGCGTATGTTTTTGTTAGGTTGAGGAAGGTTAAGAAGCCATAAGATTTTATGGGAGTGCACAATCTCATATAGTTGCTATGTGGTACTACATCTTGAGCTGCTTTCTTTAACATTTTCTTGTTACCCATCAGGCCATTTATTGCTTCACGATCAAGGATAGACAATAATGTTTGGTCTTGGAACGTGTGTTCTTTGGTTGCCATTTCGCTAGCTTTTATAATAAACATTCCATTTCTTTTGCAAATCCTGACTTTGGTATCTTATTATGCATTATCGTAACATTAAGGGGAATCGGGACGTCTATTATTTCATTAGAATTTATTTCTCTCCCAAATTATAACAGACTACTCACCAGTTGCACGAGCGATCTGTTTAGCACAGAATCTCCATCAATCGCTTTTCTTCCACTCAGCAATTGCAAGAGAACAACCCCGAAGCTATAAACGTCGCTAGACTCTGTGAGCTGTCCAAGAACGAGATACTCTGGGTCCAAATAACCTGTGGTTCCTTTTATTTCTGTGGATACATGTGATGCTTCACTCTCCAGAACTTTCGACAGCCCAAAATCGGATAGCTTTGCTTCTAATGTATCGCTCAGAAGTATGTTGCTTGGCTATAATATAACAAGACGAAAAGTAATGAAAATATTAATTAATTAATGTGATCGAATCTAGCATGTCCTTGACGTAAAATTACAAAATCCATCAATTTGTCTGCTTTAATTACAGAGATTTAATTACCGAATTCTTTTATTATTTCATCAATCTGATTAATTCACTATTCGATATAATTACATAAAACCACCTTCCATTAAGCGATTCCAGCTAATTATGTCACTGTATGATTAAACGATTGATACCTTGATATCCCGATGAATAATGGGCCCTTCTGGAGACTCATGGAGATATGTGAGTCCTTTGGCACAATCAATGGCGATCTTTACTCTCTGGTTCCAGGTTAAGATCTCAGAATTTGGTCCTAACCAAGAAGAAAAGAAGCGATTTTAGGACAGCAAACAACTCTATCTGAACTTCATACGCGTAACCAAAATTTGGTCAGCATTTAATCAAGGATGCTTAATATAGCAAAACCAATAATTCATCAAATAATAGGTAAACCAGTAATTGAAAAGGACAATAGTCAAACTTAATTTGTAGTTTGATTAAATCTTAATCAAGCTAGGATACATTTTATTTATCAATCATAGCTTCAAATACACTGATAGTAAATCAAGTCGCATAAAATCAAATGTAAGTATTAATTATTGACCATAAAATTGCTCTAGAGAGGATTGACCAAGAGACGGGGATGAATAAATAAGAAACTCAGGGGTATTTCGAGTTTTTCCGTCAATACAATCAAGGGATTAAATGAGCCCAGATCATTACCCAGCAGTCTTCTTCCAAGGTCTCCATTTCCCATGAATTCATAGACCAAGAAATGAGCGAACCTTGCCTGGCAATAACCCAACAACGCAGTGAGATTGGGATGCCTTATTCGAGCTAAGAGGGCAACTTCTTTGTTGAATGTCTCAATTTTCTTCTCTTTAATAATCCTTTTCACTGCAACAAGTTTTCCACTAGGAAGGCTTCCTAAATACACACAGCCTGCACTTCCTTCTCCGATTTTTAATGTCTGGCTGAAGTTATTTGTGGCCTTCTTCAGCTCTTTTGCATGGAAGATGTAGAATCCTTCTGTAGGCAAGAGCACATTCATCGTTTCACTCGAGTATCTGGATGCAGTCGACATCATTGCACCTGCACTAATGCAAGCTAGCAAAAAAAAGATGTTGCGTAAGTTAATCCGGTAAAACTTTAACCTTCAATATTTCAGCCTTTGTACTGTCTTCAGTTTTAAACCTTAATCGTCTTAACTTTAAATCTGTTTAATCCTTTCACTTTGGTACTAAGTCTGAGCAGTAATCGTGATAGTTTTAATCATTAATCAACTATTTGAGTTATTTATTTAACAAACATTATGTTTTTTAAATGAATCCCATCATTATAATTGGCATGGACATCAATATCCTAATCTTTGAACATTCAATCTTACATGCAAAGTATTCTTTCAATTAGTAGTATCGCAATCTACTAAGAAAGATTTAAAGTTCACTTTAGTATTCCTGTCAAGGCTAAGCATCAAGGTTTAATCCTGATGCATATTAAGCTATGGTGATTTACCTACCTGAAATTCGACGGGGGAAATAGTAATGATCCTCGAGATTTCTCTCCCTGAGCACAATGAGACTGATCAGTGCGAGACAAGAAACCACGGTTAAAGTTGATGATATTCCTACGATAATGTAGAGCGTCTTCTTGTGATGATTACTTGAAGAAGAAAAGGAATGAGCTTCTGCTAGAGCTGCGGAATAACAGTTTATCATCAGCAAAGAATATCCGGAGAATTTACCAAATTATGCTTTATATGCGCCATAAATCTGGAAAGCAGCTGCAAACCGATTTACATTGCTTTCTTAGTCTTAAATTTTAGGTGATTAACATGCATAGATGAAGAAAGTTGGGGAAGTTGCAGAAATTTATACATATATATATAGGTTTGATCAGAATAGTATTAAGATAAAGGAAATTCAACAAATTTTGCCTAATATATACCATAGAATATCATCACTTCAGAATATCGAGAAATTTACCAAAATATATAGAGCATAGTCACTTCAGAAGATCTAAAAATTTACCAGAATATCTAAAACTTTGTAGGAAAAGTCGAATGTTCTTAAACATAAATTCATGTGATTACAACCTATATATGTATAGGTGAATATAATCAACTTGGAAAACACGGCATGAAAATTTTAAGACACTGGATTTCAAATATATTTATAGGTCTCGTACTTATAAAGATCTTAACCTAATTTTTCTCATACTTACAAAGATTTTGACGTAATTTTCCATTTAAATTTCATGTGATAAATATTATGCGTAGATATGCTTCGTCTATCTTTGATGTGATTAATATCATGTGCAGGTAAGTTTCCATTCATATACATAAACAAACAATTTTGTAAATAAGCAAGCATACGCTTGTATTAGACAATGAGCTTTCATGGCATTATAAGAAGCTAAGTACCTGGCAGAGCTGCCGTTGAGGGTACTGAGGTAGACGGTGATCTTGCACTAGAAGACGATTTGTTCAGGAAATCTGCATGGCAGATGCTAAGAACACACAAGAAATGAGTACAGGAACAAAGCAATTTGATCTAATTTCTCATTGACATACATATCATATTTGAATAGAACTCTAAAATATACTAAACGGAATAGCATTTTACATATGCGACTAAACAATTTCCTTTAGCAGCATGTTATACTGCAGATTGTTAAGTCATGCAAACTCAAACTATTGGTCAAGATACCAAAACATCATGGTTAACCTGGTTTATGTGCAAAATGTTGATAAATCTGCACCTATTTATTGTGGAACCCTGACATTGACGGTGCAGAAAGTGTAATTATACTGTACTATTTGCTTCATGTGAAAATAAGGAAGCCTTTAGGTATCTCCAGAAGAAGAAGATGATGAACGACGCCAAAGAAGAAGACTCCGCTGATGATGATAGTAAAGAAGAAAACCACATAAAAAGTACAGGAAGTTTCCTTTACCTGTAATAGGAACACCATTCAGGATTTCGAGGACACACTGATAGAAGTTCTGAAAAGAAGCAACGTTGGGGTTAAGGCTAAGCATAGCGACGGCAAGGGCACTGGCACACGCAGCAGGTTTATCATGAGTAACCTCAACAAGGCGATCTATGGCAGAAAGAAGCTGTGTCTGACAACCCTGACATCCTTTCTGACCGATCCGAGCAAGATCATTACAAGACCTTGAAAGATTGGATAGAAGCTCCGTCCCAGGACCAATTTCAGAAATGAGAAGACGATCTAAATCGCTCGTGGTCGCAAAATTACATGCAGAAGTTCCCGCTGTGATCCTCTTTGGAGAGAGAGGGCAGTATCTCTGAAAGAGATGGAGTTCTGAGGGTGAATTTAGAGCTTCCTCGTATGCTTGTATACATTCCATAGCCTCATCCTCCGATGGGAACATTCGACCTGTGATGTTTGCGTGGACAGATAATGCAAAAACGGCTGCACCATAGACGTCTTCACAGCATATCAAGATCTGCGCAGATGAAATGTATTTGTCTTCTCCTTCCGAGTTACTACCATTGCTCGTGCTATTACTACCAGTGTTGCTGTTGCAGAGACTTGTGAAGTTCTGAAGCGCAGAGAAGTCGTAAGGGCATTCTCCTTTAACTGTTCATTAGTTAATTCATTCATTGATCATAATAGGGAGAGAAAAATGTGCAGTTTGTTTTACTACGATAGCCATAGCCAGGACTTCATCATTATACACGCAAGTCAAAAAAAACTCATATCACAGAGACAGAAAAGGATCCTAACCTTCACAATGCACGTCGAACAGACTCGTAACACAGAGACAAACGAATCTTAATACATAGCGTTAAACGCCCGCACACAAACATTGAAATTACACAGACAGACACATAAAAAAGATAGGGATCTATATAATATATCAGTATTCAGCACCATAGCTAAACCTTGATATCAGTGCTCAGACTGATTCGTCATAACGAGATAGAAAAGAGCTTGTACATTAGAGTTCACGAAGACGTTATTGATCACACAGACACAGTAGGTTGACACCATAGACAAAGCTTGATAATACAAAGATATGTCTTGTGAAAAAGACAAAAAAGTTTACAACATCCAGATATTCCTGCGAAGATCAGATATTCATTCCGAATCAGAAGTTTTCATACATTTTAACCTACATTTCATAATTACCTTTCGACACAAGTATGCCAAGGAGAAAAACCATGAAGAAGCAGAAGTAGAGTCGTCTGTTTGAGTGGCAGCATTGTGCAGAAATGAAAGAGACCATGGCCGTGCAGGTATATGTTGGAATAAGTTACTTGAAAACTGTCAGGGTACAGTTTCACAGAGAAATGATGTAAATCCACATTGTGTTAGAAACACTATAATAACCTAAAACTCTTTCTGAGCAGATGTATATTCATCGTCTTCCTCTTCTTCTTCTCAAATATTAGTGACTGCAAGAATTTGTCTTCTTCTTCTTCTCCTGCTGGAGAATGAATTGTAGCAAGGCTTCCGTCCAAGCTTACTGAGCAAAATTCTGTAGAGAAAGAATAGAAAAGATAAGCTCGAATTGATCTGACTGCCTTCTTTTACTGAATCTCTCGGAGATGTCAATGCATCTTTCCCTCTCCCTCCCTCCCGCTGGATGTGTTAAATCCTTCCTTTCCTTTCTTTGTTTTTTCACTGCCTCAGCGTCTGTATCTGCGTGGTAAATACTGCTTCGCTCCGGTGCTACAGAATGAGGGGATGTAGTGTGAACAAAACATCTCTTTTTCGCCTCCTTCCTTTTTTGTCCTCCTTGTGAACGGTCAGTCTGATAACCTCTGCACAGTACAGCTGTGGGGAGGAAGGAAGCTTGACAGGAAGAAGGAGGAGGAGAGAGGAGAATCCATGGAAGCAAATAGCAAGAGAGGTGGGGGGTTGGGCGGAAGCGAAGCCGACAAAAAGAAAGCACAGAGATAGAGAAAAAAGGCGCGCGATTGTCAGGAGGAAGAGGAGGATGTCAGTGACGGCAATAAATGCGTACAGCCGAGACGTAGATTATACGTATCCGTATACATAAATATATATACACAACATACATAAAACATACGCATACTTACATACATATATGTATAAATTTATAATGTATGTATGTATGTATGTGATGCAGCATATACCTCCCATATATAACAATTATACCTCATGCATATTTTTGTATTCATCCATTCATTCATCTATTTATTTTTCATTTTTGTTTTCTTTTACATAATTTTGTATGTGGATGGTGTGTATGCCCGTGGATTCTTGTCGTTAATAATCCTTGGATGGTGTGTGTTGTGCATTTGGGGGAAAAAGGAAAGTAAAGAAAAGACAATTTCCGAGTGTAATTCCAAGTTTATTTAACCCATTTACAAGTGCTATTCTAAGGATGCGACCAATGCTTTTGCATGGCTCTACGATCCAAGGTTCGATCGGAAATGTTATTCTATGGATGCAACCAATGTTTCCGCACAGCTCTACAAGCCAAGGTTCGGTCTCTAAATCAAGCCTAATAGTTACCATCAATCATGTCAGGTTGTTTTGACGACTACCTTAGATAATGAAGGATGTGGTTTTTAATTGGACCGTGAGAAATGGGCTCTTATTTCATGGATTTCAAGGGGTAACACAACAAATCTGTAGGATGAAAAGGAAGTTGATTTGGCAATTTTCGCAACTATGTTGTGTGGGACGCTGTCCCAAATGAGGTAGATTTATGTCATCTACTGTTACAACACTTGAGAGGGTTTACCTTCCCATATCACTAGTGGAGATAGCAAAGGTTGTTTTATCATCTTGTTTTAATAACAAACATGCATTTACTAGGGGAAAAACTTGACGAAGGATGCTTCTCAATGACAATACAATCTTTTTGTTTGGACCATGGAAGTTTTGACTTGAGCATTAGAAAGTGGTGAGGAATAGCCAATTAGAAACATCATTATAAACAAAGAGATATCATGCTAGTGAGGTGAACTAAGTGGAGTATTAGAAAGTGGTCAGTAGCCAATTAGAAACATTATCATAAACAAAGAAATATCATGATAAAATATTTAGAACTAAGTACAAAATTCTTCCTACTAATAAAGCTAACTACAAAATTGCAATATTTAGTTTGATGCTTCCGAATCTTGTTGCCATCTCTTCCTCGATATGAAGGGCTTCATCGACCGAGTTGTAAGTCAACTTAGTCCAAGCAATACCTTTGAAATGCGAATTATTTTTGAAGTTTGAGTCATGACTCGTGAGCACTAAGACGAGCTTATTTAAGATCATTTCTCACAATCAAAGCCTGAACAACGCCTCCAAACTCAAAGTGGCCGCACGATCATGTTGCACACTAAAATTCTCCAATCAAATAACGCCACGTCCAAACTTTGATCAACTGTGCAAGATAACCCAATTGAGTCAAGGTTGGGTTGGATACCACAATTTCCACATCCAAACAACACCTCCAAGCTCAATGCATGTTTTCAGATAGTTTATTGCTTGCCGACAACATTGAGATAAACATGATGTTGTAACATTTGGAATAAGAAAGAAGAGATTTGATTTGAAGCAAAGGCACATACGAATATTAGTGTTGAGTTACCTACAACATTCACAAGAGAATTTTGGGGGAAGCACATTTTCATGAACATTGGGTCTACGGAAGCGGTAGTTATAAATGATTGATAATACTAGCCTCTAGAAACAAGGGTGGAAGGATTTTAGAGATGGTTGCAAATCCATCAACGAAGCGTTTTGTCTCTCCTTGAAATGTAATTGATTGTCAAAGGTAAAGATCATGCTCAAAATTGTTCCACAAGCAATTATCCATGTGATGTCATGTATGCATTCATAGAAAAAAGCAATCGTCGTCCAAGTAAGGAACGCACTCAATTAATACTCACATGGAACAACCACATGATTACCCAACGTAAATTTGGAGATTTCATCTCCTATAGAAAACAAATTGCTTTATACTCGTAACTCATGTAAAATGCCTTAGCAATGTAACAAAAACACATTATGCAATCGAGCACCATTCACATGCAATGCCAATAGAAATGTTTGACGTGAACATACAAAACTTGATAAAGTTTTATGCATTGGATCCTTTCATCATCTACTATATGTTTAGAAGTTTCCGCTTGGGTATGAACTCAAAGTTCTGATGATACAAGGAGTCAGGGGTAGGTTTGATGGTATGAGGCAAATTATAGTATTAGAGACGTGCCCGAAGAAAGGGCATTTACATGTTTCCATGAAAAGTGACACAACATAACCTTAACCTTTTTCTAGTTGCAAATTTTGTCTTGTGTCATAGATGACTAAGGTATGATGTAGCTTTTATGGTTGGAAGTTTGTATTTACAACTATGGCTTTTTACATGTGCAATGGCACACAGACCCTCTAGGACATATTAAAAATGTGTATAGTATATACCATTTACATGGAAAATGTATCGATGGATGTCAGATAGTTGAGGTTGGTGGTATATTTAGTGAAATGCACACAATAGTGGGTGTAGAGATTTAGCCATGCCATGTTATCATTGCCTTCAATTATTAGGTGGAACCTAGTGCAAGTGAGACAAAAAGGCGGTCTGTTACAAAACATGGAGAGGCTATAGTCTATAGGTAGGAAGAACCACATTTCTATTGTTGCCTAATGTGAATGGTCCTTTCCCATGTCCGTTCAACATAATTTTGAATTTGGCTTTTGAGGAATTAATAAAGGCAAACAACCAACGTACATTGCATCATAATTGGTGTTGAGATGTTAAAATACTAGTAATTGATGTATGGACAAGCGTAGAAACATCTGATGCCCCCTTGGCTTCTCTAGTGGTATCATACAACAAGGGTACAACCTATTGATGGTGATGATTATTTTCATCATCAGACATAAAAAGGCATACCATACCCAATTCATCGATGGCACAATAATATTATGAAAATCATCAGCTAGAAAATAAACAAATGAGACTGAAATCAAATCTTTTTAGTTGTTTTCCTTTAACATGTCCTCAAAAGGCATAAAAGATATACCATACTCTAGTCACCAATGTCATCAACGCCTCCGATCTCATTTGTGTATTTCTCTAGTCACTAGTTTGGTATCATTACTATAGGGCACAATAAACCCTTAAAAGACGAAAAACCAAGTACTATTGTAGTTCAACTTTGATTGAAAGTTTAGCTAGCTCTCCACATATTCTTTTCATGCTCCTTGTAGTACAACACTTCATCAAATCTCGTAGGTTTCATATAGAATGGTCGTGGTATAACACTAGGCTTAGCCTCTATTAAAGGGGATTGAACGATGGTAGTTGGAGATAATGGAAATTTTCAACAGGTAGCAACCATGATGATTCACTTGCATTGTTGTCATCTTACGTATAATAAAAAGTGTGATCATGTATGGAAAATTTACAAATCCACACGAATATAAAACAAAAAAGTAAAATATAGGACATAAGGAGGAATAATACACATACAAGCTCCCTAAATAAATAGAAAAAATGTAATTAAGCTTAATCTAACGATGTCATTTACTAATTATGGTAGCAACTAGAAATTGGGCATGACTTAACTGGAATGTTAATTTCCTAAGATTTTGGGAAATCTTGCTTCTTTAATCAGAAACGCATGTATATATCTTAATTAGAAAGAAAGAAAGAAAGAAGAATGAAATATTAACGTCTTCTATGACCAAATTTGGTCCATGAGACAATTGGTTACAAACATGGGATGTGTATCCAATTATCGGGAATAAAAATAAAATAGAAGCGTGCTTGTGCATATTCCAAAAATCGGCGTAGTTTTCTTATTTTATGTCTCTAAATACTTCAGCCCGTGACATTCTGCGCTCAATCATGAATACTTTATAAATATAGAGAACATACTTTTTGGATATTGAAACATATAATCCTTTTCCCAATAAAATACGATAAAACTTTCATATCCTACCAAAGTATTATTAGGCCTTTAAGTTTTTAGCTTTATTGCTTCAATTCCAACTTTCTTATGTACAAGTGACTCGACATGCCACTCAACTCCATCAAATTCTGAAATGAAAATCTAGAAATGTACTGCTTGTTATGCTCGGCAATTACGTCAACCATTAATTTGAGGTGAATTGCTCCAACACTGAGAATAAATTATTATTTGATTTTGATTAGTAATCATCCTCTTTGCACAATTGAGGTTCAATTTTCCAAAAGATAAATAGTGTTAGTTCATTGTTATTGTTCACATTATCATTCCATACAAATTTTGTTATATTTTGAAGGAGATACATTGTTTGATTTGTACACATGATGCTTTAATAACACAATGTTTAGATCCTTTATGGAAGAATGAGAATTTGTATTGGTCTATCCTTATGTTCTCGGGACTTGAAGACACAATGTAACATTGTCCCTTTAGTTTTCTAACCTGTAGGTCGGGGAAAGTAAATCGTTTTTTAGGGCATGGTTTCGCTTTCTTAGCTTCATTTTGCCAAACACCAATTATGTTTAACATATACATCAGTTTCCAACACTACAAATTTTCCATTTCACTATCATTGGTATCATTTCACCAAGGATATCATTTCCCTCTAAAAGACAACTCAAACTATTGTTGCATGTGGGCCAAGGTGACGTTGTAGACATTGAAATGAATATTGTTATTGTCTACCATTACCATCCTAATATTTGATACACCTAACAATGCAAGCAAGAAAAAAGTATACATCCATGCATGTAAAAAAGAAGAAGGGAGCTAGTGTTAGGTAGAGAACTAACTAGAGTTTGTCGTATCATTAATATTCTTTGTCTTAGGGGGGTGAGATAGTTGTGCCACATATTGTGTTAAATGACATTTGATCAATGGGTATGGCCCTCCACATGCCAAGATAAAAATCAATGGCTACAAATGCTAGTGTATGCAAAAAAGATAGAGGATGTCTTGAGATTTAACTCAAAGAATACAACATAGAAATGAAGAGTGTATAGCAATGAACATGGCATTCAAATGTGATTGCGATAAAGGTTCCAAACAATAAAGCTATAGCTTACAAGTTACGTGCTTGTGATCGAGCAAATCAATCCTTTTACTTAGTGGGTGAAGTGAGTGACTACCGTGAAACACTATCAAAGGTTTCCTTAATGTAATAGGGTTTTTGTACTTAATAATTAGCCCATAAACCATATTCAATGCAACCCTTTATGTTGACAACACATTTGAAGGTTGCAAGTTCTTGTTCACATCTAACACTTCCCCTCAAGTATGTGCTACCAATGCGAGCTGAGCCATTCACTATAACTTTTATATTGTCAACTCTCTAATTATTTGATCCCTAGACTCTTTTACATCTTTTGTCCACCTTGATGATTCCTCCGGACTCATTTGCAACTATTTTTTTATTGATCTTGATAATTATCTATTGCACAAGAGTTCAAGGTCACCTTCTCTTAATTGAGATATAACATGAGCTAACATTGGATCTCTTTATCTTTGGTCCACCGTTTGATCATTGAATGCTTTCCACTCTAATAGTGGTGTAGCTCTAGATATCACGTGCCATCGACATTCATGCCCAGTGCCCACCTCACTCAACATCTTGATTTCAGCCATAAAACTTTGTACACCACTTTTGAGGTCAACAAGATCCTCAATTCCTTCTTGATAGTCCACTAAATATTTTGAGCCCCCAGAGTGAAACTTAACATGGAAATCAACCACATGTCTTACTAATCCCAACATAATGTTATAATCCTAAGAGTCATATAGGTTTCTCTTTCCAAAGAGGTATAGAAGTTCAATTGAGAAGCATTAAGGTATACCAAAGAGATTGTGTGCGTGCGTGCGTGCGCGCGTGCGTGCGTGCGTGTGTGTGTGTGTGTGTGAGAGAGAGAGAGAGAGAGAATTAGAATTTTTATCGTCTATAAAGAGGCCAAATTTGACCTATGGGACCAGAGTATACATGTGTTCTTGATATGTGTCTCCTTCCTAAGAAGGGGTATTCATACATTGAAGCACAAAGTCTCTATGTGTGAATAAATCATACACATATGAGCTCAACCTTCTAGGTGGTGTCTTAAGTATGACACTTAAGTTATCACTCCCTCTTAGTATGTCAGAATATCTTGAACGAATTGCACTATATGTCGAGCATGTGAAGAGCAAGTGACATTCATCCTCTACTATGCCTTCATTGCATACTTTACATGTCTTCAAATTCATTATATTTTGATACCATGATGCAATTTCAATACCTAACTCGTGAGATCGAGTACGAAGTAGTGTAAGGGCTCTACGAGCATTACTACTCATATTGGTAATGAGATAAGGTTGGATACGATCAATAGACATTCTTGCTTTATGTTGAGACCAACATTCAAGGTTGACATTTGCAATGTAATATTCTAGCTTTGTCCTCTTAGCATCTTCCCACTTTATCCTTAATGATTCCACCAACCTTTCCTCAATCATTACATAATGAATAACATCACTTGAAAGCTCTAAAAGATCATCCACATCCCATCTTTTAAACCATTTCCTTATGTCAACAACCCAACCGGATGAGAGAATCTTACTCTTATGATTCTTTTGTCACTTATATCCAAAATTCCAATCAAGATGTGGTAATTGATGATTTAGCATATTCTTGACTTTTGTAATGTATGTATATACTCTTTAGAGTGCCAGTATTTCTATAGGTTGAACACTTGTTTCCAAGAGAGAGAGAGAGAGAGATCAATCAATTATAGATTGAGTCCCCCCCCACTAGACATTTAACCTCAATAACCAACACTTTCTCTCATAGGAACATAGACTGTAGAATCAAAATTGACTACCATGTAAAAAAGCAAGCTGGGGGTATTGCTCAAGTTATGAACACATTATGACTGAGAAAGATAAGGTCATGCTAGGAGATTCAAGCTAACATGTTAACCTCCCACACACCTTGTTTTAGAACATGTGAAGACATAACAATAGCAATTGCAAATACCAATGTAATGATCTTGAATTATTCAAAAGATAATGCTTTTTGGAAAAGTATACATAATTATTCTCTAATTCAAGGAATCTTTTGACAAAAAAGGTTGACCTTTTCCCTTTTATGCATGACATCGTTGCATGAACACTACAAAGAAACAGTAAATTAGTTCGAATGAACGATTACGTGAATTAAACTAGAAATATTTTGAAGCTTAATCATTGGACATTTTATAGTCACTAATAATCATTCATCATCTCTCCATATGACTTACCACTCTTCAAAAAAGTAATCAATTTAAAATTAAACAGGTAAGTTCCAAAATTTTGTTATGCAATCATCAGCATGTAAACCAACAATCAAGAATGCAATTTGATGCCCAAATATAGCATCATGAAAGAATTAAATGGCCTGATACCAATCTGTTAGTACTAAATCGGAGACATGTTGAATGTTGAGACTCCAGCGCTTCAATATTTTGTTCGCAATGTCAGTTCAAATTTGGATCACTGTGCTTCATATGCACTGAATTTCTCCCTATTTCTTCCTACAAAAATTTAATCCTCTTGTGCCCAAAATTTGAGGATAATGTTATTATTATAATTATGCTTCTTTCCTGCCAATTCTGCAACCAAAAGTTACATCATGATTATCTTCAGGAACAAAAGACATAATACAGAAACCCAAAGACCATCCTATGGTTGTCTTACTTGAAGCAATGTATCCCGAGAGCATTTGTAATCTCCTGAATAACGCTAACAGCAAAGTGAACATACAACGACACTAGAAATAAAAAATGATCAGATTTCCGATCAGTGAAGCTCCTCAAACAATATGTGAATGAAAATCAATTGAAAGAAATGGCTTACTTGTAAAAGCACAGTACCCAAAAAGTATCCATTGCTCATCCACCAGAGGAGATCTGCTATGGTGACAGCAAAATGTGATGCTTAAATCAACATAATTTAGGTTATACCCAGTAAATACAAAAAATGCAGTAAGAAAAGAATCATATATGATTAAAAGCTTCTTACCCCCCTAAATATTTTGCAGACACAGCGTTGACTATAGCAAAGGGAAGGACCAACAATGACTGTCAATTCAGACAACATTAGAAGAGATTAACATATAGAAGGGAGAACTCACCCTAATATTCCAGAAGTTTAGTGAAAATTCCCTCATTTTTCATTCTCAAAATACTCTTAATTCTCTACAATACCTCTCTCTCTCTCCCCCTCAAGAAACTCTACTGAGAGAAAAAGATGAAGCAATCATAGGGACACGAGTATCCAGAGAACTCTGAAAAATGAGGGTACTCGGGGAACTTTTTTGAAACATAACCCAGAAAGATGAGAGTATTGGGGAAACTTCTGTAAAACAAATACGAGTGTATTTGGTAGATTTCTCTTTGTGATACATACATAAGATCTGTAGGGAATAGAATGAAAGGATCTTACCATACACATGCCTGTTTTCAACCCTTTGGGTTCATCACATAAATGAGCTAGGATCAACCTCCCCTTTGATAAAAAAGAAAGGTTTCCAATTAAACCTCTAATTAAACTGCAGATTGGCATCGTAGTTTCAAATAAAATCCTTACAACAAGATAGCCAAATGCAAAACCACTGCCAGCAATTAGCAGGTGAGGTTGGTTTTGAAGTATATCTGAAGGTGACAGTAGTCCCCTGAAAAATGAACCATAGTAAAGTTTTTAAGTAATTCCCTAGCACGTTTTTTTATACTACTGATCAATATATATATATATATATCAAACACCTCGTCAGAGATAATGCTGTAACCAAAACAACGTCAAAAGTTATTACAAGGTCCACTATATATGTCATTCCATCATTCAGGACCACTAAAAAAAAAGCCACCAATTCAATTATCATTTTCTTGTGACATGGACCATAAATCTTTAAGCCTAGACGTTGAAAAATATATATTTGAGGTTATGAAGATTAGTTTACCATGATTGAAAAAAGCTTTTTCTAATTACATTATTTGATTACCAGTTATTCTCAAATTAGCAAACAAGCATGTCCTGACTGAGATATCTATGACCTTAATTTGCAAATTTTGATTATAGTTTGTTAATCTCGTTTTAAGTAGATTCATAATTAGCAAATTAGTTATTTGTAAAATTAACCATTTGTTATATGTTTAATATGAGCTTGCTTCATTATGTGCGTACTGCTAATTTTTCATGTGATTAAGAGCCTATGTTTTGACCAAGCATACATCAGTAAAGTTGAAAACAAGCAAAGCATACTCTCTAAAATTCTAGCACATATAAGCATATATTATTTCAATTCCCTGTGTTTTTTAAGGCCTAATTATGTATTCAAATTTTACGTGATTAGTTGGGCCATCGTTGACCAAGCATATATATATATATATATAGAGGTAAAGTTTAAAAAAATAAACGTACTTTCCTAAATTCTAATATAAGTGTATCTTTCTTAGTGATTTTCCACAATAAAGATGTCTATGACATACCAAGCTGTGACTCCAGTTACCAACAGGAAGAAAGGAAATAGCTGAAACAAAATGAGAGGGTTAGATTATATGCAGCACATTATTTATGGAAGATACATACACACATGAATAACTGATTTAAGCACCAAAAGAGATATATACTACCTACCATAGCTAATGCCAGAGGCATGCTTCCATTTCTACTCTTCACCACGTTGTACACATTGTAGACACTACACCAAGAATTAACAATGGGGCAAAATCAACAGCAGCCAGATGAAACGATCACAATATTTCTTTAAATTTTGCATTATACAAACAGATTTGAAGAATGTGAAGCATTACTTATAGCTCACTGTTGGTGTCATTCCAAGCAATATCATGAATACAATGACGATGTCGTAGATTGCTAGTTCTATCCAAAAGAAACCAAAATCTGTGAGATTAACTTTAGCAATGATGATGTCGTTGATTGCTAGCTCTATGCAAAACAAAACAAAAAAACGTGTGATTCATTTTAATTTTTCGTTTTTTTCTCCAATTTGTCTCTGAGCTTCATCATTTCTCAGTGACCCTGAACCCCCAAATGAGCAACCATGTGAGCTATTTGAGCAATTACATGGCCAATTCAAATCTCAGAGTTCTTTTCAAATGCATCTCTTTATGTTTAGACTTCGTGAGGCAAGTTATGTTTACCAGATAGAATCGGAAAACCTGCAAATACATAGAAAACATCACCAGCTTTTTGACCCCACCAGGCTGGTCCTGCAAGGTTTTCCATAAAAATGTCAAAAAGTCATGATATTTACCCAACATCAAGTCAATTTTAAGATGTGTTTCGGTCATTTAAAATGAGAACTACCAACAATGGCAGTGAAGAAATGGGCCATGTATATCATCATTAAGCCTTCAGTGGGTCCATTAATTTCTGGCAAGATCAGTGTGTTTGTAAAATAGCTGCAAGCCCATTCAAACATGCACATCATTAATTCACAAATAATTTATTATATGGAAAATAAATTGGAAATAACTCTAAACCCTAAACCCCTAAGTGGAAACCAGTGCATCATTGTAGCTTATCAATAAATAAAACTTACTGTTCCCAAGTTGCTGCATAGAAGGTAATGACAGACATCAACCAGAAATAGAGTGTATGTTTTCCACTTGCTACTGAGTTTCCAAAAGCCATTGCCTCAAACTACATAAAAAACAAGGGACATACTTGATAGTCGTTTGGAACAATACGTAAAAGTAACAAAGAACATCCACTTACTGCACATGCAATAGCATCGCAACCTGCAAGAAACGCAATTGTATTAGCATATATACCCTGCTGAAAACAGAAATATTTAGTAAGAAATGAAACATACCATGATCAAAAAGTTCTCCCAAAGGACTGGATGAATTTGTGCGCCGTGCTTGTTTACCATCGACGGCATCAAAAGTCTGAAAACAATTAAAAATGGGCTTAGCAACCAAATTCTACATGTCCCTAGCATTATGCCTCAGACCTGAACTACAAACTACAGTTACTTTTATCAGATTTAAATATGTACTTTCTTAGAATTTTTCTTCTCTTAACATTCTTTATCTTGAAATAATAATAGAAATTTTTACTAAAATTGTAGGCAAACCTGATACAAAAACAGCAGGAGACCATGGAGAAAGTGCACCCACTTCGGAGAAAAAGAAGTAAAACTTGGATTGTAAATCTGTAATATAGGATCGATGTGAGTCCTTATGATGAAATTAGTTTATTTATATTTATTATTGAATCCTATGCAATTTAAAAACCATTTACCCCAGAAAACCACTTACATAGCTAAGAATGGAAGATGCGACAACAAATAAGAATCCTGTCAAGGTGATCTGCAATTCATAAAGATAAAATATTAGGTAACTCACTTGGGGTCGCAGAGACTGCTATCAAGCAAGAAACAATATATTAAACAAGAAACATACCATGTTGGGGCTGATGCCGAATCATCCAAACATACAAAAGACAGTATAAAGAGTGAGCCAACATAGAAATCCTGAAGAAACACATGATCACTAGCAACTCTATCCCAGAGGCAAAAGTAAAACAAATGAACTGATGAGTACCAAAACAAGTAAAACCTTCTACAGAAGCGAAGGAAAGAAATTACTCACGGCATCCATATGGGGAAAATTGTTACAAAACGGCTCCAGAAAGGTTGGAAAATATATTTTGCCATGTATGAGCGATCCACTCCACTGTACTTATACCTATGTAATTCATTGATTCCATGCTTCCCGATGTATCCCATGATGATATAATCGACTTGGTATTAAATTTCACAAGGAAGTAATCATTAAGTTCAAGTTGCCCATCCTAGTAAATGAGAAAGAAAGGCAACTGTAGTTAAAAAACCAACGATAATATTTGTCATACACTTTGTATGGGCTGGAACATTAAAAGACTTGAAGGTAAAGCTCCTTTGCTTGATTTTTAAAGATATACAAATGCTTTCAAGAGTTTATACAATAAACATACATTTATCACCTAGCCAAACATCGTATCATTTGCTTTTCTGATTACAACCTAGCCTAGCAGAGGATTGCTCTTGCTCGAAGGAAATAATAGATCTCCTTGGTATTCAGTACGTCCTTCTTTTAATATCCTCAGATGAGAAAGATGGAATGGATTATAGACAGTCAAAAGATGGCGTTTAGATGGCAATGCTCTTATCAGACATTAATATCTGAGGATTATTACTTCACAAATCAAGGATTTACTCAATCAATGGATCCACTTAATAATATGATCTATGAAGTAATAAGAAATGAGGATTTATATAGAGAAAAATAGCACAAATTTATATGACTTTGTCACGAATGTTTGTTAAAATACGTAGGAATTTTTCAGCATTACAAATAATTTCAGTCGCACAATTTCCGAGCAAAAATATTTTCTCAGCACTAAACCATCTACAAACTCGAGGAAAACAAAGAAACGAACTTGTTTACAGGCCCATTACAATTTGCAGCCACAGGAGTTTTCGGAGTTTTCTTTTTCTTGAATAAGGAAAAAGCCAGGAAGATTGTATCTTGAATCTAGAAGCCTTTGAAGGCTACAACAGATGTCTAAGGAAATCATCCAGAGACACAGTTGCAGCTCAAAGAAAGTGGGGACATATTGATTTATTCAATAAAGGCTGTAGCACTTAAAAAAATTCAACAGGCTGCAAAAGCGGCACAAAACACAAATGAGCCGGCTACGGTAGGCGTTTTCAGCCATAGCTGAAGCTCAGAGGGAGAACGAAGATCGGATTTACCTGCGAGAAGCAGAAGCAGCAGAAGAAGGGGCAAATCTAAATAAATAAATAAAGATATACATATATACATATATGGTTTTTCTATTTTAATTAATTAGTTAGTATTTAAAAAACCCATTGAGATTTTTAAGACAGCATAAATATAAATGTATCTAAAGGGACAACATTGAGCTACAAAATTGGCCGAGGAGACAATTGGTTTACAACAAAATAGGGTTTTCACCCAATCATCAAAATTAAATTAAAATAAAATAGAACTTAAGCTAAAAGAGTTCTAGTATTGTACAAAACTTGATAAAATTCACCACACACGGACACACACATTGTGCTTGTGCTTGTGCTTGGCAATGAATCTTATGTACATAGAATTGTGGTTGGAGCAAAAACTGCCAATTGTAACAAAGGCCATGATAGAAGTACAAGCATGATGAGGGCAAAGAACAATGGATGCACTTACCCAAAAAATGTTGTTACTTGGTTTCTAGGGTAGAGATGTGATGTTATTATTAGTGAGCGACGACACAATGTTTAAAACATGACATATGTCGAAACAATGCAAGTAGATGTTGGTGGGGCTGATGGGGTAGAGAGGGTAAATGATAGTTAATGGGAACAAGTCAAATGTATGACAAATGTTATGCTAGTTGAATATAAGAGTGTGAATGCAGAAGAACCATCACAATAAGATGAAGATGATGTGATCGTTTTCCACATTTTATCCCATTGGAGTGATTGGGTATTTCACAAGTAAGATGCAATCAATTTCATGGGTTAAACAATGGGCAAGAGGTATAATTCTCATAAGCATAACCTTATGTGTTAGAGACATGTACTAAAGTAAGCATTAGATAAGGATAAATCTAGGTAGATATAAAGAAAGGAGAGAGAGAGAAAGAAGGGTGCCGATCCACCCGACCACCCCAGAGCAAAGGGATCGAGACGGACTCGAGCCTCGATCGGCGTCCCATACCACCGTCGTGGCGTCGAGTCGTACCTGGTGCTAGCGCGCTTGCTACAAGAGTTGACCCACCACAAGACAGAGTTTCGACGTAGTCAACAAGATGATGAAATGAGGGTAGCTAGGCCTCTATTTATAGCGACACCCAAAGCCCCCAGCCATGTTCACACTTGACCTAATGGGTTGTCTCAATCCCGAGGATTTAAAAGTAATCCTCCCCTTCTTTACACTCTCGTTTAACCCTCACACTTATCCACGTGTATAGAATACTACGGTAAATTCTCACCACGGGATATTATATGGTCATGCTCGTAACATTATGATGGACCAGTTCCATAACAAATTTTAATGGGTTAAGGGTAGGATGGTTGGGAAACTAGTTAAACTCCGAACGATAATGAACCCATAAGGACTTATGACATGTGGGAATACACGGTGGTTGGGGTGCCCTAGGCATTTGGCTATATAAAGGGGACTAGCTACCCTCGTCATCACAGCATATTGAGACGTTGTCAAGACTCTATTGGTGAGGTTAAGCTCTCTTTTTTAGATCTATTATTCCACTACCGATGTATAACAAAAGGTAATATTTGGTGGTATGGGACACTAATGACATTTTATGTTTGTCTCATGTCCTTTGCTCAAGGTGGCAACGTGTTAAAGTACCTTTGTTAAGAATTAGGTGATTAAGTATGGGTTAATTAGTACCTAATTATGTGATTAAGTTAAGCAAAAGATTAAGTGATATGTGTGTCTGTGTGTGTGTGTGAGGAAGAGAGAGAGGAAAATACACTTATGAGCAACTCAAGATGGGGGATGATTAACTCTATATTAAATTAGCATTATCATCATCAAATACAAAAATACCCACAATGAGGTATATATAGATCTCATGTGCAAGGATGCATATGTGTGAGTAGAATATAGGTACTAAGGTGTAAATCCTATATTATAATGTATTTAGGAGTGGAGGATCTAGAATATCCCACAGTACAAGGTCCTATTTAAGGCGTTATAGTCAACACTCATAACTAGATTCTATCTAGGTAACTACAAAGTTACATGGTTGACTAAATAACTAAACTAAGTTGAGCTTGATATCTCAACATGCCCCCTCAAGCTCAAGTGTGAGGCGTCCAACATCCGCTTTGGCTTTCGTTGACTTCGTGTGCTTCTATCCGGCCTTCGACTTTCTTCGTCGTGGCAATCTCGATTCCTCCCCCTCAAGCCGATGATGAAGGCTTGTAGTGTGTGGGCGAAGGTCGACTACTTCCACCCATCGTGGGTTACGAGCCGCTTTGGTGGAGCTCTCGGGCTCTTGTTCGGCCACGACCTTCATCATGAAGGCATGGTGATGGGCCATGTACTTGTTGTAGTCGAGCCGAGTGACGAAATTCTTCTCTCTAGAAGAGCGTCAAAGTTTTTCACTTGCCGATGTGAGCGTCTTCTTTACTCCGAGTGTCCGCATGATGGGTACACCAAACTCACTGTCTAGTGAGGGAGCCGACACATCCGAATTGACTTCGTATTCAAGCATCTTACCTTTGCCTTTGTCCAACGCCGTACGTGGTCGCGACGTGCTTGGGTTGCGGGGGGGCTCTTGTGGCCCGCTAAGCCTTGTCGTAATCAGATTTTCTTCGAACATGTATTTGAAACGATCTCCATCTTCTACCTCTTGTTCGGCGGATTCCGGGTCAAGCGGAGTCAGAGTCGAAGTTGTCTCTGGTGCGTACCAGGATGCAAACTCATCAAAGACTACGTCTCGACTTACTCGAACTGCTCGGGTAGAAGGGTTGTACCACTTGTATGCCTTCTTCTCGAATGAGTATCCTATGAGGATACATTCCTCCGACTTCGCGTCGGGCTTCTGTCGTTGTTCGTTGGGGATGCGTACATTCGCAATGCTTCCGAACACCTTGAGGTGCGACAGGATCTGCTTCCTTCCGACGAGGAGCTCGTATGGAGTTAGCTCATGCACTCCATTAGTGTTGCATCGGTTCATGAGATAGACGGTCGTGGATGCCACTTCAGCCCAATAGAAGTTTGACATGTGCTTCTCATGCATCATGGCGTGTGCTACCTCGAATATTTGCCGATTCTTCCTTTCAGCAACTCCATTTTGTTGGGGTATGTGTCGGCATGAGAATTCTCTCTAAATGCCTTCACTTTGGAGGTAGGAGGTGAATTCATCAGATAAGTACTCATTTCCTTCGTCCGATCGTAGGCATCGAATGTGCTGACCGGTTTCTTTTTCAACTTGCCCCTTGAGCTTTTGGAAGTGGGAGAGCACTTCGCTCTTCTCCTTCATCGAGAAGATCCACGCGTAGCGCAAGTAGTCGTCGATGAAGGTGACGTAGAATCGGCATTCGCCGATCGTCGGCGTTTGAGCCGGTCCCAATACATCCGAATGTATGATGTTGAGGAGGCCTTTGCTCGTGTAGCTCTCCTTTGGGAATGGGAGTCAATGTTGTTTGCCGAGTTGGCATGCTTCGCATACTCGATCGACTCGTTTTTGTTAGGATTTCGGTCCCTCCGGATGGGATATGAGTACCTGACAAGGCAGACCTGGTGAGAACCGGATGATGAGTACCCGGGAAGGAAGACTCGGTAAGAACCGGATGACACAGGCTCGGTCAGAACCTCTCACCGAATGAAGGGACATGGATGTAAATATGTTTCTATTAGCCCATTGTGGCTATATTTGTAAATAGCCCAAAAATCATATTAGTATAAATATGACCTAGGGCAAACACGATTGTGTTGTTGGTCATTTTTGTGTGTAACTGTTGTACAGAGCGTAACATAGAGAGAGAGAGAGAGAGAGACTTGAACAGTCTCTGTTGTAACCGCTTGTTGGCGAAGATTGAGAGCACGAGGTCGTTGCCTCTATGCTCCTCCTGTTGTATTCTTCTAGACATACTAATAGTTTGGAGCTAGTGGGCTCCCGTGGTTTTTCCCGTTTAGGGTTTTCCACGTAAACATTGTGTGTACTCTCTCTTGCTTTATTGTTTGTGTATATACGTGCATTTCTTCCTATTCCCATCTTTATGTGGTTGATTCTAAGACTCGGTTGTGGCCGAGCAATATTCCGCATATTTCCTGTCAATCTGGTATCAGAGCGAAACAACACAGAAAATGGAAGATTCATTTGGCGGCATGTTCAAGCTCACTGGCACCAACTATTCAGTGTGGAAGTCGAAGATGAGGGACATGCTTGTGGTTAAAGATCTTTGGTTGCCGGTTCAGTTCGGGGACAAGAGACCGGACAAGATCGATGCCACGATATGGGAGGTGATGCACATGAAGACAACGACATACATACGAAGCTTCATCGACATGAGCCTATACAACAACTTCAATGAGGTAAGTAAGGCTCATGAGCTCTGGGAGAAGATCGACATTATGTTCCAAAACAAGAATGTCGTTAATCGGTATTCCAGAAGCTAGTGCGGGTTCGGTACCAAGATGGCTCCAATATGGTGGAGCACATGAATGCCTTCCAGGGGCTGATACATCAAGCAACCTCATTGGAAGTACCTCTCGCCGATGAGATACTTGCTCTACTCCTACTTGGTTCCCTCCCAAATAGCTGGGAGACGTTAGTTGTCACATTGGGCAACACCGAGCCGGAAGGAAAACAGCTATTCCTAGCAAGGGTGAAGTCGAGCTTGCTAAACGAGGAGGCGCGTCGGAAAGACAAGGAGGTGATCTCCGATGCCAAAGCCCTCCTTACCGAATCGGAACGCGGAAGACAAAGGAATCGGAGTCCCTAGAACCGAGAAAAGTCGGGGACACGGTCAAAGTCAAGGGGGAGGAGGCCCACTTGCTTCTTTTGCGGCAAATCGGGGCACTTCTAGAAGAATTGTCATCATTTCCGGAAAGACAAGGGAACCGACAATACCGATTCGAAGAAGTCACCGGACCGGAAGGGAATGACGGCAATCGCAACAAGTGAAGAGGAGTTGATGCTCATCACCGAGGAGAGTGAGTTGAACCTTGCCGTTGACGAGACAACGTGGGTTGTCGACTCCGGAGCGTCGTTCCACCTTACCCCAGACCCGAAATGCTTCTCATCCTACACAGCCAGTGAGCACAACTGTGTCCGGATGGGGAACGAAGGAACATGTTGAATTATCGGCATAGGAGATGCACTGTTGACAACATCAATCGGATGCGAGTTGCTGCTGAAGGATGTCGGACACGTTCCAGAGGTTCGACTGAACCTAATATCAGTCGGTAGGCTAGACAATGAAGGCTACATGAGTAGCATCCGGAACGAAGTCATGAAGTTAAGCAAAGGGAGCCTAATAGTGGCTAGGGCCCAGAAAGTCAACGCATTGTACCTAATGAATGCCCGGTTATGCCGGGAAGATGTGAACGTTGCATCTGACACTGCCGGTGAGCTGTGGCATAAGAGACTGTGTCACATGAGCGAGAAGGGGATGAAGAGGCTTGCCGATGACAACCTCATTCCGGTGAAAGACGTGCATCTTGAGAAGTGCACCGACTACCTGGCCGGTAAGCAAAACTGAACCTCCTTCCGCTCAAGGCCACCGATGAGACGTAATGCACCACTGGAGCTAGTGCATACTGATGTATGTCAAGTGGACACGAAGTCACATGCCAGATCACAGTACTTCGTGACGTTCATAGACGACCACAACCGGAAGTTGTGGGCCACACCGTTGAAGACGAAGGATCAGGTGTTATCCATCTTCAGGAGCTCCACGCAAGAGTGGAAAGAGAAACCGGTCGGAAGCTGAAGGCGATTCGAGCAGATAACGGAGACCAGTACTGGGGGCAGTTTGAGGAGTACTGCCGCTTGAAGGGAATCCGGCTCGAATTTACCGTGCCGAAGACGCTGAAACTAAATGGGTTGGCCGAGAGGATGAACCAAACCATAATGGAGAGGGTCCGGAGTATGTTGGCACATGCCAAGTTACCCAAGACGTTTTGGGCTGAGGCACTGACGACAACGACGTACGTGATCAACAGATCACCCTCAGTGCCCTTGGACAGAGACACGCCGTAGAGAGTGTGGACCGGTAAGGAAGTTTCTTACTAGCATTTGAAGGTGTTCGGGTGTCTCGCTTACGTGCATGTTGCAAAGGACCGGAGAGTAAAGTTGGATCCAAAGTCTCGGCCTTGCATATTCCTCGGATATGGCGATGATGAGTTCGGCTACCGAGTGTGGGACCCTATCGACAAGAAGGTGTTCTGGAGTCGAGATATTATCTTCATGGAGGACAAGACCCTTGCTGACTGGGAGTCGGAGAAGAAGATAATGAACTCTGAGTCGACCGGTAAGGATCGGTTTGATGAGATTCGAACCTACCCAGTTAAGAGCCGGTTGACACTCGAAGAGTCGGCCGGTTACGGTGAGGATACCGATCCGGCAGAAGAAGAAGAAGAAGAAGCTAAAACCAGAACCGACCAAGACCCCGAATCGGATTCGAATGAAGAACAAACAGAGGAGCCGGTTGCCGAAAGCCAAAGATGGAGATATCCTCTTAGAGAGAGAAGGCCCCCCCGGAGATTTCCGGATTTTGAGTGCGTGCTGCTAACCGATGAGGGGGAGCCGGAAAGCTTCGAAGAAGCAAAGGAGGACACCCACAACCGCAAGTGGTTGAGTGCCATGCAGGACGAGATGGATTCCGTGCATGAGAACCACACGTATGAACTGGTGGAATTGTCGAAAGGAAAGCGAGCACTCCAGAATAAGTGGGTGTACAAGTTGAAATCGGGAGATGCCAGCAACCCCCAAAGATACAAAGCTAGGATCGTGGTGAAGGGGTTCCAACAGAAGAAGGGCGTGAACTTCAACGAGATATTTGCCCCGGTAATAAAGATGACTTCCATCCGAATGGTGTTGAGCATAGCGGCAAGCATGGACCTCAAGGTAGAGCAATTAGACGTGAAGACGACATTCCTCCACGACGACCTCGAAGAGGAGATCTACATGTAGCAACTGGAGGGATTTGTGAAGAAAGGGAAGGAGCACCTGGTTTGCCGGTTGAAGAAGAGCCTCTATGGTTTGAAGCAGGCTCCCCAGCAATGGTACCAGAAGTTCGACTCCTTCATGACCGATCAAGGGTACCACAAGACACAGGCCGATCACTACGTATTTGTGAAGAAGTTTGAAGGTGGAGACTTCCTGATACTCCTCCTGTATTTGGACGACATGTTGATTGTCAGATGAGACCAAGTCAAGATACGGATGCTGAAGAAGGCTCTAAACCGGACCTTTTCAATGAAAGACTTGGGTTCGGCAAGACAGATACTAGGGATGCATATCCTCCGGGACCGGTCAAAGAAGCAATTGTGGCTGTCACAGGAGAAGTACGTGACAAAGGTGCTTCATCCGTTCAACATGTTAGATGCGAAACCGGTCGGATCGACACTCCCGGCAAATGCAGGTTATCCAGTAAGCAAAGCCCGAAGACAAAGGTAGAGAAGGCGGATATGATGAAGATACCATATGCCTCTGTCGTTGGGAGCTTAATGTACGCAATGGTGTGTACCCGACTGGATATCGGATATGCAGTCGTAGTGGTGTGCCGATTTATGAGCAATCCCGACAATGAGCAAAGGAATGCGGTAAAATAGATACTCTGGTACTTGAAAGGCACCTCAAGTATGTGTCATTGATTCGGCTCCGATAAACCCCAACTTGACGGTTTCACCGGTTCGGATATGTCGGCTGATGCGGATACCAGCCGGTCAACATCGGGATATGTTATGACATATGCAGGGGGAGCTGTCTCGTGGCAGTCTAGGCTGCAAAAGACGGTTGCGTTGTCAACCACGGAAGCGGAGTACATGGCGGCTGTGGAAGTCGGCAAGGAAATATTATGGATGAAGGACTTCATTGGAGAGCTAGGGATCCGGCAAGAGGAATACTGGCTCTATTGTGATAGTCAAAGTGCCATCCACCTTGCAAAGAACGCGACATACCTTTCCAGAACGAAGCACATCCAACGTAGATACCACTGGATCCGGGAGCAAGTTGAAGATCGAGAGTTCGTGTTGACGAAAATCCACACAGAGGAGAACGGGTCAAATATGCTGACCAAAGTGCTGACACCTGACAAGCTAGATGCATGCAAGAATAGGATCAAACTGACGAGACATCCCATGCCGGAGTGAAGGGGGAGTTTGTTAGGATTTCGGTCCCTCCGGATGGGATATGAGTACCCGGCAAGGCAGACCCGGTGAGAACTGGATGATGAGTACTCGGCAAGGAAGACCCGGTAAGAACCGAATGACGTAGGCCCGGTGAGAACCTCTCACCGGATGAAGGGACATAGATGTAAATATGTTTTTGTTAGCCCATTGTGGCTATATTTGTAAATAGCCCAAAAGTCATATTAGTATAAATATGACCTAGGGCAAACACGATTGTGTTGTTGGTCATTTTTGTGTGTAACTATTGTACAGAGCGTAACCGGGAAAGAGAGAGAGAGAGAGAGAGAGAGAGAGAGAGAGAGAGAGAGAGAGAGACTTGAACAGTCTCTGTTGTAACTGCCTGTTGGCGAAGATTGAGAGCACGAGGTCGTTGCCTCTATGCTCCTCCTGCTGTATTCTTCCAGACATATTGAAAGTTTGGAGCTAGTGGGCTCCCGTGGTTTTCCCGTTTAGGGTTTTCCACGTAAACATTGTGTGTACTCTCTCTTGCTTTATTGTTTGTGTGTATACGTGCATTTCTTCCTATTCCCATCTTTTTGTGGTTGATTCTAAGACTCGGTTGTGGCCGAGCAATATTTTGCATATTTCCTGTCAATTTCGACTCGAATGTCGGAAGTCTAATGATGACTCCATTTGTTTGCATAGCTCGGAGCCGTTGGAGGTTTATGTGGCCGATTCTCTTGTGCCACAACTCGATGCTTGTCTTGGTTTTGAGATCTTTGGCATACATGGCCGATTTCACCTCGTTCGAATCGAGGATGAACATTCAACCGTCTCTCCGCCCCTTGGCTATGAGTCGGTCATCTTTCTCGATGAAACGACCTTCATTGTTGAAGCAGACTTGCATGCCTTGCTCCACGATTTGGCCGACGGAGACCAAATTCTTCGTTATTGTGGGCACATGCAAGACATTCTTGATGCAAGTTTGCTCGCCTTCTTTCCCAAATGGGATATTGCCGATGTACCGAATGGGATGTGTGGTGTCGTCTCCCGTCTCTATGAAGCCGGGTCGATCCGGTGTACGCAAGTCATTGAACCACTCTTTGTGGGATGTCATATGATGTGAAGGCGCCACAATCGATGAACCACACGTCTTCCGAATTGGAGGTGCTTGCAGAGTTGGTGGCCGACATAGAGTTCGCTCTATGCCTCATTACGAATAGACCGTCGTAGTCGTCGTATATTAAATCATTAAACACAAGATGGGGGACAATTAACTCTATATTAAATTAGCATTATCATCATCAAATACAAAAATACCCACAATGAGGTATATATAGATCTCATGTGCAAGGGTGCACATGTGTGAGCAGAATATAGGTACTAAGGTGTAAGTCCTATATTATAATGTACTTAGGAGTGGAGGATCTAGAATATCTCACTTAAGTACAAGGTCCTATTTAAGGATTTATAGTCAACACTCCTAACTAGATTCTATCTAGGTAACTATGAAGTTACATGGTTGACTAAACAACTAAACTAAGTTGAGCTTGATCTCTCAACAACCTTTAACCCATTCTTTTGCGAGTCATTAGTTTAATTCGTAATGATAACACAAGGGGATTGTGAGGAACATGTGTTTGTTGGTCCTAGTGGGTTAAAGAAATCCTTACCCAAGAGTGACGAATATGGACTAGAGGTACAATGTCATCAATTGAACATATGGCCAATACACAAATAGCTTTACAAAAGTGTTGCCAAGGTTGTCATGCCACCTCCTATCATTGATTAATATTGTTATAAAGCATGCTTACTTTTGGATACGAATATGAACAGACTAATTTGGTTAAAGGTATGTCATGCTAATTTGGGCAAGCTACATCACTTTCATTGTGCGTTCTAGGGTATTCAATGGATGAATGTCCTAAAAGAGTAGTGGCGAGAATAGTAACTCACATTAGGTGTGGCGGGTACTCAAAAAATGGAGATTTCAATGATGGTAGATGCAAAAAAATGGAAAATGTAGATGTTAGAAAATGTAGATATTAATGATTGTGGAGTTGATAAGTATAAAGAGAACTTAGCACCCAAATTAAGATAACAATGGGAAGAGAGAAAAAATGCTTATGATGGGGAACATACAATTGATATGGAGCACAAACAAGTTAAACAATGTAATGGTTTTGAAAGAAATAGGGCAACTGTTGCATTAGATGCGTGGATGTCCACCAATGTTTCAGCTATTCGAGTAGTTGCAAGATTTGAAAAAAAAAAGGTTCTTGGATCCACCCTTTCAAGGATGCTTGTTGTGTTGCTCATTGTGGGTTTTTCAAAAAAAGTCTCTTTACAATTTGGACTAGGATCCGACTTATTATCAATGGAAAAAGCCGAGTGCTAGTGGAAATGGTAAATATTTTGAGTTTTTCCAATATTCGGTTAAGCTAGGTAGAAAATTGTTGTTGCAAACAAAGTATAAAGGCCCTGCTACCATGAAGCATTGGACTGCAAATAATGTGCATGCATTGCAACTTACCAAATTTTGGAAATGGTTGTGGAGTATGCAATTGCCGAAAAAAGTGATTTGTTTTCGTTGGTTGTTGATGCATTATGTTCTTCCTGTCGGTGATTGGTTTGGGCAAAATCAGCAATATCCTTGTGGAATGCATTGTGGTGCATCTATGGAATCTATTTTGCATGTGTTTTGGTTATGTCCTAGGATCAAGCAATTTTGGAGTAAGTTGTTTTTATTGTTGAGACAACATTATTCTCATTCTATTTTCTCGTGGGAGGGTAGTATAATGGGGTGTCATTCATGGAGATGTTATGAAGTATGAAAGTAGGCATGTTTCTCATGTCTTTCACTTCTCCCATGGACACGTCTATCACACCTCATTTCCATCTTCTATTTGACGGTTTAGAATTGAAAATATGGTTATTTGGTGTATTATTATGTCATTGGCTCTTTGGATAATATGGAAAACGAGATGTGATGTTGTTTTTAATAATGTTCACATAAATCTCTGCACCATGCTTATTGAATTCTGGTTGTTATTTGTCCATACACTACGTGGTCAATATGATGATCTATAGAGTTCGGCTGATGTTCTAGGGCAACGTCAAGTAGCCTTTAAGGAACAATGGCAAGGGCTTCACTTAATTTCAGATACAACTTCTGGTCTGAGTTGGAATTATGACATACCTTTCTTTTTTGTTGCATAGCTCGTGGCTTTTGCTCCACTTGTTTCTTATATGATATCATCTATTTGATCAGATGTTGGTACTAGCCTTTGTATCACAGTAGAAGTGAGTGAAATGTTTCCTTTTGTTTTCTCTATGTACATTTGTAAAGTAATATACTAAGGTGTATCTTTCTTTAAAATAATAAATAAATAAAAATAGGGCAAGTGATTGTTGGAATGGAGGTCATGGCAATTGACTTTTGATGGTCATGGAATATCCCATCAATTAATAATTCTTGCGCTATTTTGGGATACTTGTTCATAGTGGAGACATTAGCAAGAAAGAGGAGAGAGAAAATAAAACCAAAACTAAGTCATAAGGTGTGGAAGTGAAAACTTGGAATGTGCGTGGGATTTATTCTGGTAATTCTAAATGATTGGGATGTTTATTTGCACTTAAATATGTGGAACGTAGAAATGTTTGTTCCACGATTTGTGTTAAGGGGTATAGATTATTTACGCAAATATCAATTAAGAGGAGAATGGAATGTCAGCCTGATTGTAGACATAGGTGTGATTTGTCACCATCTTGGTTATGACTACATGAAACTTTTAGGTTGGATTTGTTCAAAGATCGAGGATAAGTTCATGTGTTAGAAGTCATAAATTTAGCCATTTCAAGTCAAGTTGAAAGTGATTCGATCGACATTCGTATGGTTTCTTTTTATTTATATTTGTCACCATGATAAAAAAAGGTTATTAATGAGGATAAAGGAGGCATACCGATACTAGAATGGGATCACCTTATGCACCCCAAAGACACTTTGTGGGGCTGCTTTATTAAATTTGTATGAGCATATGGTGGCATGGAGACTTTTTGAACATCCTTGGGTAGTAATGGTAAAGTTCTTTATCAAGAAGGTGGCATCAAGTTAATGGATTCATCAAAGAAAATTGTCAATTATTGGTGGAATTTAGTTAATTCTAGTAAACAAGGTAAAGGTACAAGATCTGATAATTGATCACTTGGTGGGTTCCTGGCAATGTTCTTTGGGGTTCAATTGATGGGGTCCTCGTTTAAATATTTGAAGAAAAGGATGTGGACAACATCAAGATTGTTGGCATGGAAGGTACAAGATATTGATAATTGATTGTTAGGTGGTTTCTTGGCAAAGTTCTTTAGATTTCAGATGACAGAGTTCTCCTAAAAAGAGGGAAGGTGCCAAACCTTTGAATAAAGGATTGTTGACAACATCAAGATTGTTGGGATAGGAGGGTAAACATTTCCAAGTCTAAAGTTCGATGAGACGGCAAGATTTGGTTAATTATTGTGTAAGACATCATGTTCAGGGCTCGTAGTAGATTGATGGCTTTTTGGACAATAAGGATGACATTCGTATTCCTAAAAATTAACAATGTGTTCAAGATAAGTGGTGACAAATGCCAAAATTTCAACTCCCAAATCCAAGCTTGATGGAATCTTCATTTGAGGACAATTGGGCATATATAAGGAGGTAAGAGGATTATTAATATAATGACTTATGATTTCAATCACAATGTCATTAATAAGAATGTGTGGATGATGGATCGAGTGTTAAAAGTATGAGATTTTCAAAGGCGTCTTTTATGGTGGTGAGCCACAGTCAAAAGCAGCTAATCCTCTTATGATGAAGGTTGGGGATGCTTTGAGAAGGAGAAACATTTTTGTTGGGGACATGTTTTTCATAGAGTTGTAGAAGAATATAGTTGACATCAAATTTTATCATGTCTAATACCGACATATATTTGGAAGCTTATAAACAAATTGTTTTTCTTTGACAAAGGTTTCTAAAGGACCTTTCCAATGGTCTTTGTTAAAAGTGGGTTCAAGAGTATTACCACCTTGTTTTCATCTTGTGTTTGATTATTGAGGTTTTGGAGGTTATCACATGAGGAATGAGTTTTTGTTTGATGAACAATCTAGAATCAATAAGCACATTCCAAGGTTGAAATTATGGTTGGTCTTGCAGTTTTATTTGTTAGAAAAGTCATTTGTGTTGGACGAAGCACAATCACATTTGTTTAGCCACCATATTTGTCATTTATATTATCCCTTTGACTAGATACTTTGTTATGTGTTATGGTATTGGTGGGATCATAAATATTGGTGCTCTATTCATATGGTAGTCTATTTTTATAGTTAATGCATTATTCGACAAGAGATAGATAGATAGATTCTATTATAGTATTCAGAGGTCAAATATGACCTATGAGACCAAAAATATTACATTTCACGTAATACATATGAAAGTGAGTAGTGACTCTTGACGTTCAAGAACTTCACCAATGAATGTTGCAATCAAGAGTGCACATTGTGGTTGTGCGAGAAATTCGTGCAAGGATTGGGCTTCGTCGAATATGTGTGGGAAGCATGGTCGAATATGATCAAAGGCAGAGTCAAAGTGTGATATTGAGACTTTGATACAATATTACGCACAGAGAGAGAGAGAGAGAGAGAGAGAGAGAGAGAGAGAGAGAGAGAGAGAGAGAGAGAGAGGAAGGAATTTAGCGTCCATAGTGACCCATGAAACCTAAGTAAACAAGTTTTTCTGATGTGTGTCTCCTTCCTAAGGAAGGATATTCGCACTTCGATGCACAGTTTCTCAATTTGGGAATAGGCATACACATATGAGCTCAATCTTCTAGGTGTTATCTTTAGTGAGACACTCGAGTCATCAATCCCTCTTAATATATCATCATAGCTTTCTAAGATTGCACTATAACATATATGTAGAGCATGTAGGTGATACTCATCCCCTACTACCCTTGCATACCTTACACATCTTTATATTTGGATGATTTAGATGTCATAATGCAACTTGAATACCTAGGTTGTATGATCAAGTGCAACGAAGTGTTATCTACCTTGAAAGTTTCTAATACCATTGGGGTTTTTTAGGATAAAGATTATGTTGTACAGGAGCAAGTTGAGGAAGTATTGAAAGGTTCATAACCATGACTTGCGAGGGTTTGTTTCCGAATATAAGTACTTTGGTTGTTGTCTATGGATATGATACCTTGCATTGTATCTAAGGAATAGCTTACAATTAGTGGATTGTTTTCTCTATTTTGGATTTGTTTCCTCAACCAGTGTCTTTCACAAGATGAGCTGGGGGGGGGGGGGACTTTGTATGTTGTAGCTGTTATGACCCTTTTTATACAACTAATGGAAGGATATTTGTTTTGGAAAAAAAAGGATGCTATGAAATGTTAGGGCTCGAGAAGAGTTAATACTCATGTTAGTAATGAGAGAGAGACTACAAGTTAGTGTCTTGAGGGGATTGCGTTGATGTTTGTTAGTTCTCGTGTAGAGTCTATGCTCCATATTCTCGTGTAGAGTGCAATGCCATTTGTCATTGATGCACTACCCCATGTTCTTAAAAGTAAAAAGAAGGCATGCATGGATATATAGCTAGTCGATCTAGGCTTGCTTCTCATAACAATATATTTATACATAACTAAAATATACATATTAAGACAAACCAAAGCTCACTCTTCTAAAATAATAATAGACTAGCTCTTCGAGTGCAATGTTAATGATAGACAGTACCTCATATCAAATGTTCTGAGACCATTACATATTAGTGAACATACTCTCATGTTTTGAAAAATTTGCAAGGCAAGTGCCCTCAGGAAAATGCCAGTGTCTCGTTCCCATGGAAATAATGATTTCCTTTGTATACCAAGTATTTGTCTCAAAGATGAGATTTCCTTTGGGTGGGGTGATGGTTGGTTTGTGAATGGAAAAAGGGAAAACAGGGGATTCCTCTAGTTTTTCTTCTTCTTTTTTCCAAAAAAGAGGGATTCCTCTAGTTTTTTTGTTTACAGTTTTAGGAAACAGAACAAAAATGTAAAACTGTGGGTTTTTTTAACACTATAAAAAGGACGAGAAACGGGGGGGGGCGGGGAAGAAGCTACATATATCAGCCACTGCTCTCCGCAAGGTTTCCTTTCACCTTCTATCAGAAATCCTTTCCTTTATATATCAAATTGCCAATGGACAGCTTAGATTTCTTCTTACCTGCAGATGAGCTGTGGATCCATATGAGCAACAAACAAAACCCCAAGCCTAACCAATCCATAGCCACCGAGAAGATGACGCGGATGAGTGTGAGAAGCATTGTGGAAGGTCTAACGGAGAAGAAGAAGGAGAAGGATACTTTCACTGCATCAAGTGTAGCACTGCATTTCTACCCCCTCATGGATGCCCCTGAGGTGCTGTAATAGCTAGCACCTTGGGTCAATCAATACAACTAAACTCATTCCTCAATCAAAAAGTGTTGTGTGTATAACAACAGTTTGTTTGTATCGCGAAATTTCTTCCTCTTTAGTAAAATGATCGGCCGACTACGATCCCAAAGACTAGCTAACATAGAAAGGCAAACTTCTTCGTATATGTTTTGGACCACGAGTCCGGGGAGCTCCTAACCAGCAGCGAAAGTTGCAAAATCAATCCTTGTCTCGATTATCTCTATAATATGATGTTCGATTTGTAATGGTGTTTCTTGACCTCTTTGATTTATTGTTTGATTATGTGTGCCCATGTCATAATCAATCCATGTCTCGATTATCTCAATAATATGACCTTCAATTTGTAATGGTGTTTCTTGACCTCTTTGATTTTTGTTTGATTATGTGTGCCCATGCCATTACCGTCAACTTACATATATATTTACTTCCTCTTCATTCCTTGGTGATTGAACTTGTACATGAGTGCTTTTGCCATCTTTTGGCATGTCCTTACCATTAATTTCGAGCTTTATGATATATATTTGAATAAAGGGTTTTTCTATGACAATATGTGTGTGTGTGTGTGTGTGTGTGTGTGTTCCGTTAGAAATGTCTTTGAGATCATCATTTTACCTTGGGAATATATGTACTTGGTATCACCAAGCAATTACCTAATATCCTTCTTATTCATATATTAATATGATAAATTCATGATGAGTATGGATGCTTGCTTGTGCTTGCAACACGATATCTCAAAAGCAATATATGGCACATAATATACTTACAAAAGAGTAAATAGCGTACTTAATAACATTGATTAAGTCACCATCTTATCAATGTTGGTTTTAGTTCTTCTAGGTGGAAGGTTAATAGAAGTACTCTCTTAATATAAGCTTGGTTAGGTTTCTAATGATCCCAATTAATGCAATGCTCTTACTTTTCAACCGGTAATGAACTCTCTTAATAGAAGCATGGTTAACATAGTTGTCAAATCAAGATATCTTACTTTCGAATCAAGATAATTGTCTAATTGGTCATTATAATATTAGAGTTACCTTGAGGTGGTGTGTATTATGATGTGATACTACATTGGTCATGCTCTCATTCCATGCAAGTTATGCCTATAGAGAGAATTAATGCTCTTGATGAGAAACCCTTTTTATTGCTTGATTATGTTTGAAGTTCATGGAGCATTTCCTTACTATCTTCATATACTACATGATATGTCCCTGTTGCAGTGAATTGTTATCTAATGTTAGAATATATACATCATTTTCATGCCACTCTCCACCAATTCATTTTGAATTGTTAATTTTCTAAAGCATATGATGAGAAAATTATCGACGCGTCCATTGCACCAAATCCAAACTGTAGAAACTTGCGCATTCCTCTCAAATATACTCAAAATATTTAGTACAAACTATACATGTCAAGATATAAGAAAATACTAAATCCAGCCCACTTCCACCCATACAAATCAACGCGAGTTCAAAAATGTGAGCTAACAATATACATGATCACCTTGTTTCCCTGTACTGAAATCCCATACCACCCCACACTCTCGTAGTAATATGTTTTATCTTCTAATAGTGAAAAAATCAAGCGGGGTTATGAGGTCATTATGTTCAAGTTGTTCTTTTAAATGAGTAACACATGAAACACAAAGTGACGGGTAATATGTTAAGAAATTGTAATGAGATATGTTGTTGTTATTGAAAATGGTCAATAATATTTGTGAAGAAACTAAAGTAAACTCTAATTATTTGCCAAAAACTAGGCACAATGGTTTGCAAAGTTTCAATTGGACCGTGAAGTCGAAACAAGGAGTGCGGACGGTAGGCAATCGGTGGGTGCAATATGTAAGATGTAGAGTTATAGAGAAAAAAAGGTTTAGGGTTTAGGAATTAGGGTTTGAGTTTTGGTTTTGGTTTAGGGTTAGGGTTAGGGTTTAAGAATTAGGGTTTAGTGTTTGTTTTGGGCTTAGGGTTTAGAGGGTAAAAGGGTTTACGATTAAGTGCAAGAGGGGATAAAGTGAAAAGAAACACCAAGAATAATTTGAGCACACCCAAATCATTTGACAAACTTGGTGTAAGTGAGGCATAATAAGAGATAGAGGAAGGGGAGAGAGAGAGAGAGAGAGAGAGAGAGACGAGGGATTAATCACTAACATTAAAATTAGAAACAAGGTAAAACATAACCATAAGCTAAATAGTCTAGATTAGAAAGAGGGAGAGATTAAGAAGGAGACTAATTTTCATTAAGAAAAAGGAAAAAATTACAATACGATGTGTAATGGTCATGAGCAAAAGAACTATCAAAAGAACTTTTTGCATATTTTGTAGAAAGTACAAAACAAGCCATTCTTTAACTCTGGCAAGTGTCATAGAAATTGAGGGTTTTGGTTCAAAGTCCTGCATCAATACAAAAGGGATAATACCCAACGATCGTGAATGCCTATAGACTATAGTTATTTTTAGTGTAGAAGATAACAAACACAATCATGTCGATGTTAAACAAATGGCTGGCATACACTGGGCATCCCTGATGAGGTGCTCATTACCTTTTGGAATGGGTCTCTGACGTCTCCACTTGCCGGAAAAGATAAAGTTTTTTTGGTGGCAAATCGGACATAATGTGGTTCCCGTTGGCGAATGGCTAGGTAAACGTGGCGGCCCATTAGGCTGCCCACTTTGCCATTCACCTATTGAGACTCTGAGGCATTGTCTGTGGGATTGCCCTCACGCTCAAAAGGTATGGGATAGAGTGACTCGCCTCCTTGCAGCATGTGAAGTGGAAGGAACAACATCGTGGAGTGTTGCGGCATGGCTTGATCACTCTGTTGATAGGTGGACAGACGTCTTCAATGCGGATAGCTGGTGCTACGTATGGAGGAGAGGAAAAATCACCAAGATTCGATTTGAGAGAGGCTTGCAGTCCGCATCCCTTAGGTTCCCGGACATTTGGATGCTGATCGCAGGCTTCACCTTGTGGTATGTATGGAAAGCATGTTGCTTAAAGGTCTTTCAGGATTTGGTGCGACCCTCGGAGGAAGTGATCATGGACATGTGGTTTGCGCTTATTAGCTGCCTACGAGGGCAATTGGACGAGGTTTGCATCCATTCCTCTGACGTGGGTACTGCCCGTTTGCGCTTTTGGCAGATATGGCGGAACACGCCTATGGTGACACAAGGAGGAAGTGGCCCGATGTGGAACTACCAGCCCCCACGCTGGCTGTTTTCGGCTCACTTACCACCCTCCCTTCGTTGTCAACCCCAAGAGTTGTCGTGTACTAGCCATCACTGCAGGGCACCGTTTTAGTTGTAGGTACTTACATTAAGTAGTCAATCCGAAAGGCGATGTAACTAGTCTCAAATTCTTGAACTTGATCGGAGGGAGATTCCCTGATCTATGTTTAAGCCTCCTTGTACAGTCTCTTTGTAATAATCCTACCTAACTAATGGGAAAGTAGCTTCATTTTGGAAAAAAAAATAAAAAATCACACATGTCAAGCGTCTCTTCGATTGTTTGATTTGTGTATTTGCTATCCATATCGATCTGAAGATTATTTATATATAACACGCACAATTATCTTTTCAATTTATTTGAAAGTTACCATTCATCATAAATATTCGTCAAATTTGGGATCTCAACCATCAACAAATTCCTCAAACAAACCCTATAATTTATGTTGCCCACAAAGGTATCACTCCTAACAATAGTTTTAGCATGTATTAATTATATTCTTGAGTCTTGTTGTTAAGAATCATAATTTTAGTAGGAAGGAATCGAACTCATGTAAAGGCATCCATCCTAATCAATATGGTTGTATACCACAACGATAGATAACTAACAACAGTACAAATTCTTATTTTGTTATGGAGCACGCAAATACACAAATCACTACATGACAACATAAGGGGATACCAAGAAAGCATCCATCGAAGGGAGTTTGTGGAAGCAATATTTCTCAAAATGGGTTTTGATCCTAACATGTCAAAGTGATTTGCTCATTGTATATTGGATAGAAAAATCACTAATATTATATCATCAATAAGGCAAGGTTGTCCTAATAGTGCATTATTGTACCCAATTAGCACTCATCCATTTTATTATACATGGACAATCTTGTAACTATTTGATCAATTACATGGGTTGAAGCTATTCAATGTGATGGATTTTTTGTCTTACAGTTAGACATTCGTTGAAATTTTGAAGCACTTGATACACTCCTTAGTCCACTTAAACTCAAGGGACCCATAGAGGGGTTCGTGGGCTTTCTCGACGAACACTGACATGACGATAATAATGATGACTTTTTTGGAAAATTGTTCATAGTAGCATGAGGTGCTCATCCCATGTACGGTTATAACTTATAACATAAGTCGTCGACATTTTAGTCTACTCCATTTCTAAGGTTGGTTGCGAATTTATTGTTTGCCCCTCTTTGGTACATGCTTAATGCACTCCTAAGACCAAAAGACGTTGTGCATAAGTAAAAGTACCAAGTTTTGTGGTGAAGTTTGGCTTATGTTGGTTCTTCAGATCAACCATTTCTGGTTGTGGTTAGAGAAACCATAAATAAATTTATAAGCTTCCTTTTTCTCTATTCTTTGCAAACTTGAAGTTAAAAAACCTAGAAAGAGGAGATGTGGGTGTGAGTAAGTTTAAATCTTACCATGAAACCTTGGGACTAGATGCCTTGGTAAGCCTTCAGGGAAACCAAACAAATTCCAATAATATGGGGGTGCAACACTTGATTGATCACCACAATGGCAAAGACATTTGGCTATTGTAACTTCCATGTTAGTCGAACAACAAGGACACCATACATTGGAGTGATTGTTGCCATATTGATGGTGCTACAATGACTTGTCCTCATGTGAAAATTTGTGAACACACGTCATGGTCACAATTGTTAATGTGTGAGTTATGCTCATTGATTCTCTCTTGGAGGCTTACATTTCAACCAATATTGATGTGAGGAAAGTAGATGTATAATTGCATATATCTAACTAATGGTTTATTTCCCCACCCCTAAAGGGACTGGTATTTGGTATACCGTATACTTGTCCACGTTGCATAATCAGTCGAATGAGCAAGCCTTACCTTGCCACCTCCTAAGCAAGATGCACCCCCTATGCCACCCCTCGCAATACTACAATGATTGAGTTTGATACAACAAGAGTTATGGCTCATATGTTTCTAGATGAGCAGATATGGGTGTAACTCTATGGGTGTAGCGAGGGATCCACCTTGGAATAGCTTTTAATGTTGCCTTTTGTCCGTTCGGTTGTTAACCTAAAAGTTAATCCAACTACTATATTAAAGGCACCTTCTCTTTTGTTTATCACACTTGTGAGGTTAGTCGGCACTTGTTCACATGAACAAGGTTTGAGGTAGTGTTCACATCGAGAGTAAATTTGAGGTCAATGTATGCTTTGAATCGTATATTCACATGAGTTAGAAGAGTACATTAGCAAATATAACTTGGAACATTTTTTTGCACTCCACACCTTGGGAACTCCTATTAATTGAGTCGACAAAAATGTAAATGAAATGGTAAGTATGATTGTAAGTTGTTGCTTCAAATCCTAAAGAAGATAAAGAGAACTCAATCAAGAGAGAAAGTAGAGAAATTGAGGACTTTTTTGCCTCACAAAAGGACAAATAACGTGAAAACTTCCATTTGTGTAAATTGTAGATAATGTTAACATCAAGAACTCCAAGTGGAGTGAACAAGGCCTCAAATAACATGAACACAAAGTTTAAATAGAGTCGTATACCCCACATTGTTGTTGTCGTCAATTATGACTCTCTCTCAGAGTTTCTATGTTAAAATTTGAAGTACAAATAACTTGAATGGTGATAATATTTTCTTAAGTTTAGAATGGTTCCAAGGCCTCAATAATATAAACACAAAGTTTGAATAGGTAACACATATACCTCACATTGTTGTTGTAGTCAATTATGACTCTCTCATAGTTTCCATGTTAAAATTTGAAGTACAAATAACTCGAATGGTGATAAAATTTCCTTAGATTTAGAATGGTTCCAAGGCCTCAAATAACATAAACACAAAGTTTGAATAGGTAACACATATACCCCACATTTTTGTTGTAGTCAATTATGACTCTCTCTCTTAGCTTCCACATTAAAATTTCAAGCACAAATAACTTGAATGGTAATAAAATCTTCTTCAATTTAGAATGGTTCCAAGATTTGCACCCCTGTTTTGGTTCTTGCATGGGGTGTAAATGTCCAAAAAAGTACATAATATGCATATACCGTTTGATGGTCTAGTGCTTGCACAAAAGTCATGGGTTCAAGTCCAAAGCAACGGATTGGATTTTGGTTATAGCTTTATTCATTATAAAAATAAAAACAGTAGTACCCAATGCTTTTTTGTACATGGTGTGTCTATAATAATAATAATAATAATAAGAGGAAGGGTAGCGCCACATTATGTGTGAATAGAGTTTGGAAACAAAAGAATTACATAGTCAGAGTTTAAAAAATAAAATAAAATATGTAAATAAATAGATACGACTTGTGGTGACTAGTCAATACAGGGCACATGAAGTCACTGCAATGTCACCACCACCACACCAGAAGGATGGAATGAAATGTGACATGAGGTTCCATGATGGAATAATGGGGTCATTGGACATTCATATATCATTGTTGGGACGGCACGGGACGGCCCTTGGGGTCAGCACCATTGGGACGAGAAGGGACAACACTTGAAGCGACCGAGGCGAGGCCACGCGAAGAAGGGATGGAGCCGTCCCCTTGGGTGAGCATGAGGTACTTATCGCGGCGCGTGAACGAGGTACACTCAAACCCGAGTGTGGCCGCTAGGAGCTTCTGTATGTGGTTCGCCACTTCGAATGCAGACCTCCCACCAGAGTGCGTAAATTCGGGTGGCAGTTGATCCAGGAATGTCACCTCATAGCAAGGGCGTGGATTCATGAGAAAGAAGAAGACATCCAATGCTTTGTACCCCCTCACTGTATTCCCATAAAACATCCCCATCTTTGGCAGCACTGCCACTGGCACTATCTGGTCTGTCAATTCAGCAAACAATGCACTGAACCTTAGCAAGACACTCTCTCTACATGTTGTGCCTTCTGGACATATCACCAGGTTCCCTTTCTCTAATAGCTTCTCTATGTTTTCCGCATCTTTCGCTCTGTTCCTCGTCAGCCGAACTGTCGGGATAGGCGACAATATCTCGGTTAATCTGCTCACTGAATATGTCACTGCCGACACTTGCTTCCCTAATGCTACTGATAAGAACACTGGGTCAAGACATGTTCTATGAGTACACACAAACAAGACCCCTTTCTTCTCGTCGCCCCCCCTTGGGATGGGTCCTCTCACAACAAGTTTGATGCCTAAGATCTTGTACATGAGTGGGACTAGCTTCAGGGGTACATTCACACATATCAAGACGCGGATGACCGAGAGGATGAAACCGATCGGGATCCAAATGAGCGTGAGTAGAGCGACTAGAGGTGTGGGTCGACATACAAGGCGTCCATCGTGAAACACGACCGGTTTGAAGAGCTTATGCATAGGAACAGCCTCCGTGGGCTTGTCGTTGCTTTTTGTTAGTACCACATATGCTTCCTGCGGTAAATAAATCAACACCAAAGCGTTATTAGAATTTTAACGAGGAAAACAACTAAAATCTCTTGTTGCGTGTACTTTGAATAAACAATGCACTTAAATTGTCGACGTAAGTATCATAAATGAAGAGTAAAGAGCCTTATTGAGACTACACTAAACTACATCATTGAAGACATAATAATTTAAGTGGTGTTTGTTTATCTAGTACGCAAAATGGACGCATCATAAAATTCGACGCAATTACGAGAAAGAGAATTTGTCATTTGGCATCAGAGTAGTTGAGAGATGGGGGAACACCAAGTGATGGTCATAAAAATTGCGACCAAAAGCATATGTAGGCACCACAATCTTTTAAGTATGTAGATAGTCACTTTCCTTTCTATGTCTCGACAACGACGATGCCCGAACAAAAAGAGAGAGTTAAATGATCATGTGAATTGGTCACCATATGGATACCTATCAATTACAGATGAAACATTTTTTTTGTACACATTCAAGAGACCATGGGGACGTGGGGCCTTTGTTGGCATTTAGCACCAACTGCCATGAAAGTAGTTAAAACAAAGCATTTAATGCGCCCCATCATGACAGCAAAGAACAGAATGTTTTTGGTGTTGTATTTTGAGGTGCTGAAAAATAAATTGAAATTAATGTATGTCTTATCTTTTCTTCACTCATTCAGCAATAACAGCCATAGAAGTAGGTAAAACAGAGCATTTAATGCCCCCCACCGTGACGGCCAAGAACAGAATATTTTAGTTTTCTATTGTCAAAATCAATATGTATCTCTTATCTGTTCTCTACTCAACTATATTCATCATCCACGTTAATGAACATGAATGAGTATTACTGCTTAGATCATGGCCTCATTTCTAAGATCATTTATCTCTGAGCAACTGTTCGCCGATACCAGGATAACAAGGAACACAAATACTGCACAAATCATACATATATTGCCCAAATGTGGCCCCAAAATCATACATAATGTTGCACAGAATCATGCATAATGTTGCTTAAATCACACATA